>NW_028270169.1:46595709-46757901 GCF_037043375.1 Chiloscyllium plagiosum
GCACATTGGGTTACAGCTACCAGCCTGCCTTCATCAATCCTCTTGGGTACTTCTTGAAAAAAAAGAGTCTGTGAGACACTCTTGCTCCTCAGATGCTCCATGACCTGCTGTGCCTTTTCCAGCGGCACACTTTATCAACTCTATGTACAAATTAACAAGGCTTTTGACAAGGTCTCTCATAGTAGGCAGATACAAGAGGTGAAGTCACATGGGATCCGTAGTGAGCTGATAAAATGGATACAGGCAGGCTTAGTCATAGAAGCCAGAGATAGCAGTGGAAGGATGATTTATCTGGCAGGAAATCTGTGACAACTGGTGACCCGCAGAGATCAGTCCTGGGAGCCCTGTTGTTTATGATGTATATAAATGATTTGGAGGAGAATGCAGGTGGTCTGATTGGTAAATTTACAGACGACACAGACATTAGGGGACCTGCGGATAGTGAGGTGGATTTCCCAGAGGATACATAGGATGGAGAGAGGCTCTCGAACTTTGAGCTGAGAAACAGAACATGGAATTTAATCTGGACAAATGCAAGGTGATGCAGTTTGATAGATCTAATGCAGGAGTGAAGTATACAGTAAATGGCAGAACCCTTAGTAGCATCAACATACAGAAGGATCTAAGTATACAGGTTTACAAGTCCCTGAAAGTGGCAATACATGGATAAGGTGGTCAAGAAGGCATGTAGCATGCTTGTCTTCGTCTGTCAGGGCATAGAGATGGTAAGTCATGTGCAGCTGTATAAAACTTCAGTTTGGCCACATTTGGAATATGGTGCATAGTGCTGGTTGCCACACTACAAGAAGGATGTGGAGGCTTTGGAGAGGGTTCAGAAACAGTTTACCAAGATAGTGCCTAGTTTGAAGGATATTAGCTATGAAGAGAGATTAGACAAACTTGGTATGTTTTCACTTGAATATTGAAGGATGAGGGAGTGATCTGACAAAAGTTTAGAAAATTATGAGGCATGGATAAAATGGATCATTAGCGTCTTTTCCCCAGGGAGATATGTCAATTCCTAGGGGATGTAGGTTTAGGATAAACGTGGGTAAGTTTAAAGGTGACGTGAGAGGCAAGTTGTATTTTTTTAAAACACGGAGGGTGGTAAGTGCCTGGAATCTATTGCCAAAAGTGATGGTGGAAGCAGATATAATAGCACTATTTCAGAGGCGTTTTGATAAATACATGAATAGACATGGAATACAGGGATATGAACCACGTAAAGGCAAAAAAGGTTTGAGTTTAGAAAGACATGCGTCATCGCAGCATTGCTAGGCCGAAGGGTCTGTTCCTGTGCTGTACTATATTTTGTACGTCTCAGTTGGGAAGGAGAGAAAACCTGTCAAAGTAATTATTCTATTTTAGCAAGACCTTTTAAATTGTTGTATGAACTGCCAGGGACTTGCTCTCAGTGCTAGTTTTTTTCCACAAAAACAATAGATTAGATTACTTACAGTGTGGAAAAAGGCCCTTCGGCCCAACAAGTCCACACCGACCCGCCAAAGCGCAACCCAACCAGACCCTACATTTACCCCTTCACCTAACACTACTGGCAATTTAATTTGGCCAATTCACCGAACCTGTTCATTTTTTGGACTGTGGGAGGAAACCGGAGCACCCAGAGGAAACCCACGCAGACACGGGGAGAACGTGCAAACTCCACACACAGAGTTGCCTGAGGCGGGAATTGAACCCGGGTCTCTGGCGCTGTGAGGCAGCAATATTGCACTAGTCATGAATTAATGCCCAGGGATGCAGAGTTGAAGAATCATTTGGTCACGCAGAGATAAGCACCAACTGAAACTGGTTGGACTGACCTTTGCACTTGTCCATGCGTATAGCTAGAAATTGCAAATAATTTGTCCTTTCAGTAAAAGGCAACAAGTTCAGGCTAATTCATAAGAAACATTTCCTAATTTCTTGAGCCTGGCTGCCCTGGTCTTCAACTCTGCATCTAACATTTATCCTTAAATACTTAAAGGTAAGGGCAAGCATTTCTGTTTTGTAGACATGACTGCAAATGGCCTGCAGACTATTTGCTACAGACAGATGCTGATCAAAGAATGAGGAAGTCACAATCCAAGCTAAATTGCTGCACTTTGGCTGCCTCTAGAGGCAATACATAATATAAGTGCATTGCAACCACCCATCATAAGAGACCTTTGTGAAGAGGAGCAGTGTGTTCACTGTCCTTCATAAGTTGTGTTATGTCAACAATTTTATCATAATAATTTATCACTCTGTTTATCATTCATGTGACTTAAAACAGATTCAAGAATCCTTCAAGACAACTTTGCCCAGAATTACATCTGATTACCTTCATCAGATATAATACATTCACTGTTATTTTGTTTAAACAGGTGCTGGCTCTAGAAATAGCCTGCGTCAACTCAATTCCATTGAAACGTATTTCAGAGGCTTCACTCTTTTCATATTAGTCCTAAGAGGAAGCCCAAAAAGAAACAGATGCAGAGATGAGTGATTTAACCTGTGGATATTGTGTTCCTCAGACTCCAGCAGTGTGATGTCAGACATACCATGAAGTATCAATGATTCACTGTACCTGCAGCAGTTCAAGGTGGCGGCTTATCATCACCTTGTGGATAATTAAATGCCAGTGACATTTATATCCATGAATGGTTTTTAAAAGTGTATGAACTGAATCCACACAACATCCATCAGTTTTTTGAGGAGGCTGGGTCATGACCTGACCACAGCTCCCTTCAGTTCAGTTTCTACTTGGCTGATACAGGATAACTTTAATTATAATTTTTGTCTTCAATTTTTTTTCCTCCTCTCCTGAAGTTGCTAAAATATGTTGGGTTATTCATTCACAACAAATTGACTTTCCTCCAAACTAATGATATAACAGTCAAGCTTCAGCCTAGCCAGCCTAGACATTAGATAAGGAGCTGGCTCACCATCCCTGCAGTAGAAATGTACTGTTTTCAATTGCACCTTTGGACTAAAAAGTGGCAAGTAGCATGTTGCAAGTAGCAAGTACATATTGGGAGTAGGTCAACAGTCTGATGAGGGAAGGGGCCATATTGGACCTGGTGTTGGGGAATGAGCCAGGACAGGTGGTAGAAGTTGCAGTGGGGGATTTCTTTGGGAGCAGTGACCACAATTCTGTAAGTTTTAGAATACTCGTAGACAAAGATGAGAGTGGTCCTAAGGGAAGAGTACTAAACTGGGCCAAAGTCAATTATATCCGAATTAGGCAGAAGCTGGGAAACGTGGATTGGACACAGCTATTTGAAGGGAAGCCCACATTTGATATGTGGGAGGCTTTCAAAGATAGGTTAAAGATAGTGCAGGATAGGCATGTCCCATTGAAGGCAAAGGATAGGAAGGGCAAGATTCGTGAACCGTAGATGACAGGAGAAATCGTACGAATAACCAAGAGAAAAAGGGGAGCATATGGAAGGTCCAGGCAGCTAAGAACAGAACAGGCCCTGGAGAAATATCGGGAGAGTAGGACCAGTCTTAAACAAGGAATCAAGCAAGCTAAAAGGGGTGATGAAATAACTTTAGCGAGCAGAATTAAGGAGAATCCCAAAGCCTTTTATTTTTATATAAGAAGCAAGCAGGTAACTAGAGAAAGGACTGGTCCACTAAAGGAAAAGGAAGGAAGGCTGTGTGTCGAACCTAAGAGAATGGGTGAGTTTCAGAATGATTACTTTGCATCAGTGTTCACTGAGCTGGGGTCCTGACAGATATCTTTGTAGCATCCTTAAACACAGGTGAAGTACCGGAGGACTGGAGAGTTGCTCATGTTGTCCCCCTGCACAAGAAGGGTAGTAGGGAGATTCCGGGTAACTACAGACCAGTGAGCTTGACTTCAGTGGTGGGAAAGTTGCTGGAGAAGGTACTGAGGGATAAAATCTATTTATATTTGGAAAAGAATGGGCTGATCAGTGATAGGCAACATGGTTTGTGCGGGGTAGATCGTGCCTTACCAACTTAACAGAGTTCTTTGAGGAAGTGACCAAGTTGATAGATGAAGGAAGGGCTGCAGATGTCATATACATGGACTTTAGTAAGGCATTTGAATAGGTTCCCCATGGTAAACTAATGGAGAAAGTGAAGTCACATGGTGTGCAGGATGTTCTAGCGAGGTGGATAAAGAACTGGCTGAGCAACAGGACACAGAGTAGTAGTTGAAGGGAGTTTCTCGAAATGGAGGAAGGTGGCCAGTGTTGTTCCACAGGGATCAGTGCTGGGGCCACTGTTGTTTATGATATACATAACTGATCTGGAAGAGGGCACTCATCAGCAAGTTTGCAGATGACATGAAGATTGGTAGAGAAGCAGAAAGCATAGGGGACTGTCAAAGAATACAGGAGAATATAGATAGACTGGAGTGTTGGGCGGAGAAGTGGCAGATGGTCTTTAATCCAGACAAATGCGAGGTGATGCATTTTGGGAAGTCTAATTCTAGAGCGAATTATACAGTAAACAGAAGAGCCCTGGGAAGGTTGATGAGAAGAGAGATCTGGGAGTTCAGATCCTTTGTATCCTGAAGGCTGCTGCACAGGTGGATATAGTGGTCAAGAAGGCATATGGTATGCTTGCCTTCATCGGACAGGGTATTGAGTATTAGAGCTGGTAGGTCATGTTAAAATTGTACAAGACATTGGTTCGGCTGCATTTAGAATACTGTATACAGATCTGGTTGCCACATTACCAAAAGAATGTGGATGCTATGAAGAGGGTGCAGAGAAGGTTTATGAGGATATTGCCTGGTATGGAAGGTGCTAGCTATGAAGAGAGGCTGAGTAGGTTAGGATTGTTTGCATTAGAAAAAAGGAGATTGAGAGGGGACCTGATTGAGGTCTACAAAATAATGAAGGGTATAGACAGGGTAGATAGAGATAAGCTTTTTCCCCAGGGTGAAGGATTCAATAACGAGAGGTCACACTTTCAAGGTGACAGGTGAAAAGTTTAAATACTCTACACAGAGGGTGGGAGGTACCTGGAACGTATTGCCAGCAGAGATAGTAGAGGCAGTCACGGTAGATTCATTTAAGGTGCGTTTGGACAGATGCACGAGGAGGTGGGGAGCAGAGGGAGACAGATGCTTAGGAATTGGGCGACAGGTTTAGACAGTGGATTTGGATCGGCTCAGGCTTGGAGGGCCGAAGGGCCTGTTCCTGAGCTGTGCATTCTCTTTGTTCTTTGTAGCATTCATGGCTCACAAGTGTCAGGTAATGATCGTGTCCAACAAGAGAGAATCTAACTATAGAAATTTAATGGATAGATGGCGGCTATTCAGCCCATCATGTCCACTCCAGCGAACAAGTAGCCATCCCACCTCAGAGAGATGTTGGTCAATCTATTTGGCTAACTATAACTTCTATTCATGATATAATTCACAAATTCCAACACCACAAACTCCAGATCTCTATCCAAATTTGCAGTGAACAGAAGTACCACCAGAACCTAGCCCCAAGGGACATCATTGACCACTTCCAATCACTGTCCAGACCCATTCCAATAATTTTTAATCTTGTTTACCCCCACCTTCGCAATTCAATATCACAGTTCTTCCCTCGCAGGCTTCCACATGATTATTTGTTAAAGATTTTTCTGACATGCTTATACATTACTCCCACTGGATTTTCACGTCTATTGTGTTTTCAAAGAATTCTTCAGCACATTCATCTCTTTGAAACTAATGCAGATTCCAGCTAACAGTGGTTTCTTTTCCTCACTGAAGTAATGAACTCATTTACTCTCAGACAAAAAGACAAATACCTATCCCTTTCTACTGTAATGACCAGCGGGCAGCCAAAACAATATACTAAATTGTGTTTTTTAAATTACTTATCTAGTTTATCTAGTTATCGAGTTTAACTTCTGTCAGATTTTAAAATAGCATCTATTGTACAGAAAATGAACAAATTGAGGCTTCAAGAATTGTCCACCAATTGTCAGAACAAAAGTGAACTCATCAACACCACGAATCCTTCTAGTGGATGAACATTCCAAGCATACCAACACAACACACTAGCAGAGACATCAATCTCATTTCTGAACAAAGGAGAGACCATCAAAATGTATCATTGTTCAACACCGTCCACAGTTATCTGATGAAAAATGAAACACAATGGTTTCTGAAAAGGGAACATCAAAATCTACCTTGTTTACCGAGTTTCTCCATTCAATACCTCTGTCACATGCTTGAACCTTCTGATTTAACTGCGCTTCATCGTTAGTCTGCTTGTAATACCCAGCAGAGTTTGCAGGCCCAGGCATAGTTAATAGTCCCCCGCCCTGCTCTCAATACCTCACAAAAATAGTATTTAGTATGAAATAACATAGAATCCATATAATTGGAGGTATGCAATAACAAAGGGAAAAGTAGACTAGTGGGAATAGTCTCTATGTCTCTGATACTAAGCGTTTTGTATGACAGTGAATAAACTGGGAGATAAATTGGCCATGGAACCAGAAGCAGTGCATTAATCATTTGTAACATCAATCTTCATGTAGATTGAGAAAATCAAATTGACGTTGGGAACCATGCGGAATAAGTCATAGTGTACACTGAGCTGTGGATCCAAGCAGGAATCAGGCTATTTTGGATTTGATGTGCAAAGAGCCAGGTTTAATAATTGATCGCAGAGTAAAACATTTCCTAGGAAACAGTGACATGGTAGAATTTAGCACATAGTGTGATAGCAAAAATCTGAGGTGGGAAGAAACCACAGTGAAGTTAAATAAGGTTATAACATAGGGGTGAGGACAGAATGGGCTGGAGTGGACTGGAAACAGAGTTTAGCAAAACAGACAATAGCAGAAATTTAAGAAGACAGTTCATGATTCATGGCAAAAAATTTATCCAGTGAGGAGGGATGATTTTAGAAAGAAGATAAATCCCTTGGCTAACTATGGCCAGTTTAACAATAATATCAGATTGAAAGGAAAACATACAATGTGAAAAACGATTAATAATAAGTTAAAGGATTGGGAAAGTTTTATAAACCGACCAAAAACGTCATAAAGTGAGAACAAACTGTGAGGGCAAACTAGCAAGTAATATAAAAACAGACAGAAAGAGCCTCTCAAAAGACATAAAACAGAAGAGAGGTGCCAAAGTGAACACAGGCCACTTAGAGAATGTGGCTGGGGAAATATAATGAGGAACAAGAAAATGGCAAAGAAGTTGAACAAGTGCTATGCATCTGTTTTGAAGGTAAAGGAATCTAATAGTATTCCAAAAATAGTAGACAATCAAGGGGCGAAAGAGGGTGAGGACTTAAATACAATAACTATATTAGAGAAAACATATTTGGATAAACTACTGGGGCTGAAGTCACCGGAGCTTGATGGTTTGCCCTCTAGGATTTTAAAGGAAATAACTACTCAGAAAGTAGATGCGCTGGTGGTAAACTTCCAAGAATCCTCAGAACCTGGGCAAGTGCCAGAGGATTTCAAAACTGCTAATCTAACATCTTCATTCAAACAGGAGAGACAAAAACAGGTAACGAGAGTCATAGATTTATAGAGTGATAGTCCAGCTAGCTTAACATCTGTTAATAGGAAAATGTGAACAGTCTACTATGAAGGAAGTCACAGCAGAGCATTTAGAAACACATAATATGATCAAGATGAGCCAGCAAGGCTTCACAAAGGGGAAAATCATGTCTGACAAGTTTATTGCAGTTTTTTGAGAAAGTAGAACATAGAACATAGAGCAGTACAGCACAGTACAGGCCCTTTGGCCCTAGTTGTCGTGCCGGCCTTTTATCCAACTCTAAGATCAGACTAGCCGACATAACTCTTCATTGAGCTATCTCCCAGGTGCCTATCCAAGAGTCGCTTAAATGTCCCTAATGTACCTGACTCTACTACCACGCACCCACCATTCTGTGTAAAGAGCCTACCTCTGACATCTCCCCTAAACCTTCCTCCAATTATCTTAAAATAATGATCCCTCATGATAGACATTTCTGCCCGGGGAAAAGGTCTCTGGCTATCCACTCTAGCTATGCCTCTCAACATCTTGTACACCTCTATCAAGTCACTTCTCATCCTTCTTCATTCCAATGGGAAAAGCCCTCACTCCCTCAACCTTTCTTCATAAGATATGCCCTCCAGTCCAGGCAGCATCCTGGTAAATCTCCTCTGCACTTTCTCCAAAACTTCCACATCTTTCCTGTAATGAGGTGA
This sequence comes from Chiloscyllium plagiosum, assembly GCF_037043375.1. Lineage (NCBI taxonomy): Eukaryota > Metazoa > Chordata > Chondrichthyes > Orectolobiformes > Hemiscylliidae > Chiloscyllium > Chiloscyllium plagiosum. The sequence goes on from NW_028270169.1 coordinate 46,603,888, forward strand.
CCAGAACTGGACACAATATTCCAAGTATGGTCTAACCAGGCTCCATGGAGGTGCAGCATAACCTCACGGCTCTTAAACTCAATCCCCCTGCTAAGTAGAAAGTAGGATAAAGGGAAAGCGATGGATATAATTGATTTGAATTTCAAAAAGGTGTTTCAATAAGGTATCGCAAATCAATCTATAGAAGGTGAGACCCATGGTGTTGGGGAGAGGGCACAGGTTTAGGATGTGAGGAGAAAAATTTAAAAGGGACCTAAGGGACAACTTTTTCACACAAAAGGTGGTGCGTGTATGGAATGAGCTGCCAGAGGAAGTGGTGGAGGCTGGTACAATTACAACATTTAAAAGGCATCTGGATGGGTATATGAATAGGAAGGGTCTAGAGGGATATAGGCCAAGTGCTAGCAAATGGGTCTAGATTAGGTTAGAATATCTGGTCAGCATGGATGAGTTGGACCAAAGGGTCTGTTTCCATGCTGTACATCTCTATGAGTTCATGACTTGAGACTAGTTAACCAATAGAAGGCAGGGATAAAAAAAAAAGTGCACTTTCAGGATGTCAACTAGTCAGCACCACAGGGATAAGTGCTGGGGTCACAATTATTTACTATATATATTAATGACTTGGACGAGAAAAGTTAACGGACCAGGTTTGTGGGATGATGCAAGAATATATAGAAAAGTGAGTGGTGAGGATGACACACAGTATACAGAGGGATGCAACAGGTCAAGTGAGTGGGCACAAAACTTGGTACATGGAATTAAATGTAGAAAATGTAAGGTTCTGCACTTTGGCAGGAAGAATAGAGGAGCTGAAAATTATTTAAATGGTGAAAGACTGCAAGAAGTTGCAGCAGAGGGGGCTCTGGTGGGTCCTCCTGCATGAACTACAGAAAGCTAGCATCCAAGTTCAGCAGGTAACAGGGAAGGTAAATGGAATTTTACCCTTTATTCCAAAGGGAAGGTAGTGTAAAAACAGACATATTGCTGACAGGTGAACAGGTTTGGTCTCCCTATCCAAGAAAAAAATATACTGACATTGGAGGAAGTTCATAGAAGGTTTGCTAGATTTAATCCAGGTACAGAGGGGTTTTTTAATGCAGAGAATTTGATTTAGTTGGGCCTGTACTCATAATGGTTTCAAATTATGTGTGGCAACCTTATTGAAACCAGAAGGTCAGGCATTTGAAAGGGTAGATATGGAGAGATTGTTTCCCCTCATGGGAGGGTCGAGGACGAAAGGGCATAATCTCAAGAGTAAGGAGTAGCCCATTTAAAACAAAGATTAGAAGGATTACTTTCTCTCAGAGCCATTACTTGGAGGTGCCAGTGTTGAACTGGGGTGGACAACGTTAAAAATCACACAACACCAGGTTATAGTTCAACAGGTTTATTTGGAAGCACTAGCTTTTGGAGCGCCGCTCCTTCATCAGGTACTTGTGGAGGATAAGATCATGATCACAGAATTTACAGCCAAAGCAGTCCAGTATCACGGAGGTGTCAACAAGCTTCTTTCATACAAATTGAAGATTATTAATTTCAGCAATCACTGAATCATGTCTCAATCACTTCATAGTTGGTACAGATTGATATAGACTGTCTCAGTGGTTGATTAACAGCAATCCTCAGACTTCAGAAGACACCAACCAGAGATTGAACATGCTTTTCTAGAATGTAAAAAATGCTGCGGTTTTCATGACAAACTATGTCACAATGTAGGTTAACCTTTGGGATAAAGAACTGCGTGTTGACAAGTTCAAATTATGGCTCAGAACTCCCTAGGTGAGCAGCAGAAATACTTCCTTCAGATCACGTGCAATGCTAAGCCGTGATGTGCATTTCTAATGTTTACAAAAAGGGCTTCAGTTGACATTGGTGTATGACACAACACCTGGGGATGAAAACTCAGACATGTGGACGCTCTGATTCTTTGCCAAAATCATGACAAGGACTTGCCTTGAATGGATGCGAAAAGGTCTCTAAAGCAGCATGAAATTTTTGCCGTCCAGACCATCATGATGGCTACACATTGCAAGCTATCAGAAATAAATTCTGCACAATACAGGCTCGATTTCAGCCTGGTACAAATAACAAGGGCACCAAGATTTAGCCTGACAGCTTCCCTGAAGTTGCAATCTTCAAGGAAACTATCAGACTCTCACTTAGCGCTGAGTCCTTAAATGGGTTGGAAAGAGGCATGCAGTTGCTTCCAAAGCTGATGTGTTTAATTAATCAGCATTGAATGAGAAATAGTATTTATCTTAGCGGGTTTTGAGAAGATTTGTCCATATGGAAGGTTCTGGGTGTGGCAGATATTGTGTGTTTTTTGAACCATGTTAATAAGCGCACCTTTTCATTTAAACGGTCTGACGACAAAGATTTTGCAAATTTGAAATGCTAACAAAGTCTACTATTTTCATGTAACCTTTCACTGACTGCTGGTTTTGAGGCCAAGGGACATACCTGCCTAAGATCATCACGTGATAAATTGTTCAGAAATGTTTTCTTGGCTACAAAAATTAAGGTGCTTGAACACATCTTAAACTGAAGTGAGGCAACATCATCACCATGTCGCACTTTTCTAGCATTTCTCACTTGTCAAAACATGACAACTTAGAAATAAATCAACAGCGAGAAACAAAGGCCAGAACATTAAAGATAGGAACTGAAAAGAAGGTAAAAATGGTGGCTTTTGGAAGCTTTTGAAGGAGGAAAAAAAACTAGCAAATCACAAAGCAATCCACAATGTAAGGTTCTGGAAAATGAAGTCTCTACCAACTCGCACAAGTGCTGCAAAGACAATTAAAGTGTCGCATTCAGCCTACTGTATTCTAACAAGCTCACTGTCGATCAATGTAATCAGTCCCATTTCTCCTGTCGCACTGCAACAACATTTCACTCATGTGTCCATCCATTTTCTTTTTGGAATCACAGATCATCTCTGCTTACGAGAAAGAGTGCAAGTGAAGAATTCCAGGTCAATGCCGCTAGTTGCATTAAAAAAATTCTCACATTCCCTCTGCAAATCTTGCCTAAAACTTGAAATGCTTGCCCTTGTAGGAAGGAACAGAAATAAGACCATAAATCAGGAAGAGGAACTGCACTAGGCCATTCAGTCCCTCAAGCCTGATCCACCACTTAGTAGGATCATGGCTGATGTGACAAGTTGTCACATCTACTTTTCTGCCCTTTCCCTGTAACCTTCAATACCTCGACTGTTCAAGAATCTACTGTATGTACTCGAATAATAGTCAAATTTTTTGACGACTTTTTAAGATTAAATTTATGGGGTCGACTATTACATGGATACTACTTTCGAGGGGCTGGAATTCATGACCATCGGAATTCATGCCTATCAAAATTCATACTGTATCTTTAGCAGAAGCCCAGTTGATCTCTAAATGAGAAAAGAAAAGAAACCGATTTATGATAATGCTGAAAACCTGGAGCAAAATACAACAATTAGCGGACTGGATGACTGGGAGCAGATCGGAACAACCGGAAAACTGGAAAGCTGGAGCGGGATGTGATGACCGGCACACTGACTCAAACTTTGATCTGTTATCTGCGAAAAACTAGGGTCAACAGTTACACAAGATATATGGAAAATTTCAGGTTATTTTGCTAAAAGTAGGGTGTCAACTTTAGCCTGAGTTCGACTATTACTTGAGTATATATGGTATCTTGGCCTCAAATATACACAATGACTTTGCTCCCAAAACTCACTGTGGTAAGACGTTCCAATGACATTCAAATCTCAGACAAGAAATTCCTCCTCATTGCAGTCCTAAATTGGCACCCTTTAATTCTGAGACTATTCCCTCTGGGTCCTAGATTCTCCCATGAATCTAAGATTAGGATTAGAAACAAAGTTTCTTGAATCAGGGTAGATAAGTGGGGTGCAGAGATTTAGATATCTATTCAATATAGTGCTGAGGGCTAAAAGGTTCAAAGGGTATGGAAAGAAAGTGAGAACAGGTTACTGAGTTGTATGGCCAGCATGGTCACACCACACCGTGGAGCAGGCTCAAATGGCTGAATGGCTTACTCTTGCTTTCAATGGTTCTATGCAAAACAAGCAGATTACTTTAGTTTTAATCTTGAGTTATGGAATTTACTTCTTTCTTAAGGTCCAATATTGTCGAAGAAAATGCAACACAGTCCTGGCTGTGGGGCTGAAGAGGAAAGAGATGGACACTTTTGCACTTCATCCAAGTTTATCAACAAGTTTGCCAACATTCAGGCCAGTTCAGAATGCATACAAGAAAGGGAAAGAGACCACAGCTGGAATGTTACATAAGATCACAAGCAACAGGAGCAAGAGTAGACCATTCAGTCCTTCAAGCGTGTCCCACCATTCCACATGTTCATGTCTAAATTGCCCCAAAACTCAACATGTCTTCCAGGCCAGTTCAGTAAAGCCATCAACTCTTCAATATTTCAAAAATCTCACTCCCCCCTTCAAATTACTTCAGTGATCTAGAATCCATAAATGTCTGGGGTAAAGAATTTCAGACAGTCACTACTCCCTGGATAAATAAATTCCTTCACAACTCATTTCAAATGAGGGACCCCTTATCCTATAACAATGTCCCTAGGTTCAAGATTCCCCCACTAGGTGGAATCATCTTATCAACATTTCCCCTGTCAAGCCCATTCAGACGTTTGTATATTTCAATAAGATCACCCCCATTCTTCCAAACTGTAATGAATAAAGGCCTAAATATTTAATCATTCTTGATAAATCAATATGGGCAGCACGGTGGCACAGTGGTTAGCACTGCTGCCTCACAGTGCCAGAGAACCGACAATTCCCGCCTCAGGCGACTCTGTGTGGAGTTTGCACATTCTCCCCGTATCTGCGTGGGTTTCCTCCGGGTGCTCCGGTTTCCTCCCACAATCCAAAAATGTGCAGGTCAGGTGAATTGGCCGTGCTAAATTGCCCGTAGTGTTAGTTGAAGGGGTAAATGTAGGAGAATGGGTCTGGGTGGGTTGCACTTTGGCCAGTCGGTGTGGACTTGTTGGGCCAAAGGGCCTGTTTCCACACTGTAAATAATCTAATCTAATCTAATCTAAAAAGCTTCATTTTAGGAATCAGCCTCATGAATCTCTTTTGAACAGCTTTCAGTTAAAGCATAGGGACATAAATTGTACATAGTACTCTAGCTGTGGCCTCACCAACATCCTGTAGAATTATAACAAGACTCTTGCTTTTAAACTACAAACGCCTTGCAATAAAGGCCAAATTCCATTTGCTGCACCTGCATGCTCAATTATGTGTTTTATGCATAAAAACATCTGGATCCCTCTGTGCTGCATATGCTTGGAGTCTCTAATTCAATTATAGTCTGCCTTTTGATCCTTCCTCCCAAAGTGCATGGCCTCAGGGGTTCCTAGGTGAAATTCCACCTGCCAAGTTTTCGCCCACCCACTCGTCGTACCTCTACATTCTTGCTGATTCCTTATGTCCTCATCACAACATGCCATCCCACCAAAAGCAAATCTGGAGATATTAAGTAGACTCTGCCCCTTCTTCCAAGTCATCAATATAGAAGCTATGTAATTGAGGTTCTAAGGTTGATCAAAAAGAGGAATTTACAGGATGGCGATCTATAATTTGTAAGTTCCAAAAGGATCAGTTCTGGGAGCACAATTATTTACAATATTTCTTAATGACTCAGATGAAGGAAGTGAATGTACTAACCAGGTTTTTGTCTGATGCAAAAATAGATAGGAAGGCAGGTGGTGAGGATAATACAAGTAGTCTACAAAAGGATATAGACAGGTTAAGTGGGGAAAAAGGATGAGGCAGACAGAATATAATGTAAGGTTATGAAATTTGGCATGAAGAATAGTTATTAAAATAAGGCTATACTGCAAAAAGCTGCAGTGCAGAGGATTCAGGAATCACAAAAGAGCTAGCATCCCAGTTTAGCGGGTAAAAGGAAAAGCAAGTGGAAAGCTTGCCTTTAGTTTAAAGGGAATGAAGAATAAAAAATAGGGAGGCCTGCTACAAGTACACAAGTCACTGATCAGATCACAGAATTTGCTGAACAGAACTGTTCTGAGGAAGGGTCACCGGACCCAAAACATCAACTCAGATTTCTTTCCACAGATGCTGCCAGACCTGCTGAGCTTTTCCAGCAATTTCTGTTTTTGTTTCTGATTTCAAAATAGTGTGAGCAACAAATGCTGGCCAAGCCTGCAATACCCACATCCCATGAATATTTTATTAAAAGCTCATTTATCTTGTTACAAATGCTACACACATTCAGATAAAGAGCCATTGACTTTGTACCATTACTACTCATTCTGGTCCTATTTCTGGTGCATTCTTCGTTGCTTATTTTCTATCCCTTCCTGCCACACTTTACCATTTGCCACTTCACTCTGCTGCACCTCTGGTCTCTAGCATCCATTTGATTTTTTAAATGCCCCTTCAATTCAGCCTGTCACCTCAAGTTAATTTTAAAGCTCCCTGTTGTACGATTCACCAGGATTCTGGTCCCAGCATGGTTCAAATGAAGCCCATTCCAACAAAGAAGCCTTTGTTTGCCCCAGGACCAGTGTCAGTATCGTATGAATCAGAATACATTTCTCCCACATTGTCTCTGTGTCACACATTCATCTCTCTAATCTGATTTATTTTATGTTAATTTATCCTTGGTTTAGGAAATAGTCTCAGATAGAGATTATTACCTTTGTGGGTCTGCTTTTTAATTCATCCCAAGCCGCTCACAACAGTCAGGAGAACTTGCTTTCCTAGTCCTACCCATGTCATTGGTACCTACATGGACCATAATAACTGGATCCTTCCCCTCCCACTCCAGTCTGGAGGAGATGTCCCAGAACTTGACACCAGGTAGGTAACACAGTCTTCAGGTCTCTGTCTTTGCTGCAGAGGACAGTGCCTATTCTCTATCTACGCTATCCCCTATTACTCCTACATTTCTCTTCCCATCCCGATTTGAAATGAAACTCTGAATCATGGTGCTGTCATCAGTTTGCCCATCCTGCCTGCAGCTTAAGAGCACACCATGAGCTAGCAAGGAAAGGAGGAACAATTACAGCAGATGCATGTTTGTGAAGATTAGACTGAAACCAAGGCCAATTATTAACAAACAAATTTGCTTAAAACAAAACACGTGAATGAACAGTATGTTCTTTTCATAATGGGCTAGATGTATTGGTATTGTACTCGTCCTTGAGATAAACACCAAATGCTTCAGATTATTTGCTTTCTCTCCTTCTCGAAAATAGTGAATATTCCCAATCACTCCTGGGTGTCCACATTTGGGAAACTTGGAAAAAAGCTGCTGACTTGCTGCAGAAGGCTGTAGAATCTGTATGAACATTAAGAAATGTTTACCTGGCAGATGTACAAGAATCAGGATTAATCTATCATAATGACAGCTAACATCTACAACTAAGGGTTAGCAAGCTACTTTCTGTCAAAACTAATATATCTCTGAGTAAACAGATTCATATCTAAAATGACTGGTACTCTATCCAGGAATTAGCCTCAAAGAAATCCTAAATGGCCAGCAATTAATGGTTTCTAAACTGATCCAGTCTTATAGCAATATCATATGAAATAAAATCAAGGAATTAGATTCTGCCCATCAATTCCACACTGACCCTCCAAACAGCATCTTATCCAGATGCATCCCTCTACTTTATCCTTGCAACCTTGCATTTTCCACGGCAAATCCACCTTACCTGTACATCTTTGGACTATGGAAGGAAACCGGAGCATCCAGAGGAGGAAACCCAAGCAGAGAGAGTCACCCAGAGTTAGAATCAAACCCGGGTCCCTGGCAATGTGAGGCGGTAGCACTAACCACTGAGTCACCATGCCATTTGAAATCCTTTCACAACCATTGAGGTCTGCATCAAAATGTTTGTGTCCCTACTGAGAAAGGCTCTACTCTATATACTCAGCAAACAAACTCTACAATGTGGACTTCTCAGTAGATTCATTTCAGGATTCTAAAGCATTATGGCATTTAGCTGGCTGAAAAAACATTGACAATATATTAATTTAAATTCCTGAACCAATTTACTTCAACCTGAGAAAACTACATAGGAAGTCATGAGAAAATAACCTGTGACTTGGAATTACACTCACTTCAGCAGGTTATTCATTTATCAGGAAGTCATTGTTATCCATTTAAAAGGGAAATAAAAATCCATGCTCATCTCAAGAATATGTAGCACCTCTCAGAATTCTGTACAGTTTACATGAAATAGAGATTTGGTCACCATAAATCAGTAACTCTGATTATAGGGCATCAATCCACACCCACATCACCAAAAATTATGCTTTCACTGAAAAGCGATGGAATCATGGAACACAATCCTGAAAGTATCAAGTGAATGTTAGTTAACACCGCACAATAAAAATAATTTGCTTCTTCAATCACAATTAGCAAGTGTTCTTGCTCATTCTATTTAACTGGACTTCACAGTATACTATTTCCAAAATTGTGCACCCATCCAAACCTGCAGGAATTTATTTGCCAAGGATAAAACACCAAGACTCCATGATGAGAGAAAACACATTGTTGAGGCAGCACTAGATTCTAAATTCACCTTCACGTCAAATCTCTCAAGGGACAATTAAGACGTAATGAACCATGTCTCCCAACTTCATTTACACTTCTTAACACTATGTCTAATGTGCTACTTACAAGTTATTTACATCATTTTCGCCTGTCTCTTCTAGTTGCCTGTCTGTCATCTGGAGATTTCCTGGGAATCTCGGATTCTACAAAGAGGAGAAAAAGGAAAAATGACATTAAAAAGCCATCAGCAAAAAGATCCTGATTCAGAAAATTCTCTCATGGACAGCAGGGAAAAATAAAATATTTGCAGACAAGTGTGGCTGCTTAGGTGGCTAATTTGCAATGCAGCACCTTTTGATGGTAAATGAAAAAATTTTGACTGCAAATGGTTTTACTCAATATAATCTAACAAAGTTGCAAATAAATGGCCAACTACGATGCATTTTTGAAATAAGAAAGCATATCTTCGGTTAGAGACATTGAAAAAGAACAGAGCATTGTGAAACTGGCTCTTGCTGCTGCCAACAAGTGACCATAATGTATTACCAAACATTTTCCCTGACAGCATAGCAACATTTCTTTAACCCTGGGAATCCTGAAGAATTCTATTAGCAATGATTGTGTTCTTGTGCAACCCAGTGTTATCACACTTTAGAAACAGCGCTTAAAGTCAGTGCTGTAATCACATTACTGCCGACACATGTTTTAAAAATTCATGCTGGAGAAACAGCATTCCCAATTCGTCAATGGCATTACAGCTAATTCCTGTTCACAAAATGAACCTTATAACGGAATGACTTGTATCACCTTTCTATTAATAAAGACTGGATAGGCTAGAGATTTCTAATTTGTGTGTGGGATTTGAGTGCTGTTGGAAAGACCAGCATTCATTGTCCATCCCTAATTACCCTCAAAAAGATTCGTGTGAGCTGTTTTCTTGAACTGCTGCCCTCCATGTGATGTAGGTAGACATATGGTTCGACAGGAAGTTCTACATTTTTATCACAACGACAATGAAAGAACAGTGAGGCTGAAGGACCTGTACTGTGCTGTAATGTTCTATGATATTACTATCAATTCATTATAGTGTGAGACTTTGATAAAAACTTACAGGGGCTGCTGTTTTCAGCAATTTGCTGCCTTTCATCTTTCAAGAGGTAAATGTATCAGGTTTGGAAGGGGCCAACTCTATTGAAGGGAGTGTCTTATGAGCAAAGGTTAAGCAGGTGAGCCTCTATTCATCAGAATTTACAAGAGTAAGAGATGACCTCATTGAAACATGTAGGATTCCTAAGCCAGCTTGACAGGGTAAATGCTGACAGGATGATTTCCCTCCTGGGACAGCCAAGGACCAGAGGACATATTCTCAGAATTAAGGGATGCCAATCTAAGACTGAGATGAGGTGGAATTTCTTCTGTGTGAAGGCTGAGAGTCTTTTGAATTTCTTGCCACAGTGAGCTTCAGGGGCAGAATCCTTGTGTAATTGAAGGCTGAGATAGATAGATAGATTCTTGATCAGTACAGGAATCGTGGGTTATGGGGAAAGGGCAGGAAAGGGGGCATGAGGACTGTCAGATCAGTCAGGACCTGACTGAATGATAGAGCAGGCTCAAAGGGTGGACTGCATATTCCTGTTCCTATTTCTTATGGTTTATTAAAGACGCTCAGTAGTTCAAAGTTTGTGAGAAGATTTGTAGCTCGGGTGCTCGTTGCTGTGGTTCTGTTCGCCGAGCTGGAAGTTTTTGTTGCAAACGTTTCGTCCCCTGTCTAGGTGACATCCGCAGTGCTTGGGAGCTTCCTGTGAAGCGCTTCTGTGGTGTTTCCTCCGGCATTTATAGTGGCCTGTCCCTGCCGCTTCCGGTTGTCAGTTTCAGCTGTCCGCTGTAGTGGCCGGTATATTGGGTCCAGGTCGATGTGTTTGTTGATGGAATTTGTGGATGAGCACATTAACTAGCCACGAAACGACACGACCAGCTATCCCTAGTAGCCACACACGTAGACGACAAGCAACATGAATTTGACTGGGACAAAACTACCATTATAGGGCAAGCCAAACAAAGAACAGCCAGGGTATTCCTAGAAGCAAGGCACTCATCCACAAACTCCATCAACAAACACATCGACCTGGACCCAATATACTGGCCACGACAGCGGACAGCTGAAACTGACAACCGGAAGCGGCAGGGACGGGCCACTATAAATGCCGGAGGAAACACCACAGAAGCGCTTCATAGGAGGCTCCCAAGCACTGAGGATGTCACCTAGACAGGGGACGAAACATTTGCAACAAAAACTTCCAGCTCGGCGAACAGAACCACAGCGACACTCAGTAGTATTTGAATAGTTCACTGAAATGAATAATTTATCTGGAACAATTTTGTCAAATCCCCTGGTGCATTCTCATGAACCTCAAATTCTCAGAATCCTGACAGTGTGGAAAAAGGTCCTGCGGTGCAACAAGTCCACACCGGTCCCTCTGAAGAGTAACCCACCCAGACCCATTCCCCTCCCCTATTATCCTACGTTTACCCCTGATTAATGCACCTAACCTACACATCCCTGAACACTATGGGCAACTTAGCAAGGCCAATTCACCTAACCTGCACATCTTTGGATTGTGAGAGGAAACCAGAGTGTCCGGAGGAAACCCATGCAGACACGGGAGAATGTGCAAACTCTACAAAGACACACGCCCGAGGCTGGAAATGAACGCGGGTCCCTGACGCTGTGAAGCAGCACTGAACCGCCGTCTCCTCTTTCATAATGAAAATAAGTCCTATTTCTGTAATTGCCCCTTTCTGGTTAAACTACTAACACAAGATAGCTTTTTGTAAAATTTATTCAGGGGTTTGGGCATCACCGGCCAGGCCAGCATTCATTACCCATTCCTAGTCGCCCCGAGGGCAGGCTTAATTGCCACTGCACCATGTCACAGGTTAAAAATTGTCAATGAAAAGAGATCACAAGAGTACAGCTATTTCACCAGTTATAGAAAAGAATGTACACAAATTAGAAAATAAAATTCTCTGCCACAAGTCACGACTGAAGCAGAAGTCCATAAATTATTTGAAAAAAGGAGAGAATGAAATTGTTGTTTGGAAAACAGAAACATTGACCGATATGGAATTGAGCAGAATTTAATCATTCTAGCTCACAAAGAGAAAGTTATTAAATCTTGATGAGCTGAACAGTCAGTTTCTGGGCTAAATTAATTTATAGCTTAGGATACAAGTAGTGTTTCTAAAGTAACAAGTCTTCAAATTGCCTTGTTATAAAGCTGCAGCTGAATTGTCACATTCTGATTGCAATCACATCTGAAAGTCACATAATAGCAACAGAACACAATCCAGAATATAATATGAAAAGACAGCTCCAGAATCATCGAAATGTGAGAGAAGTGAGCCTTATGAGATCAGGCCTGGTCTACGGTTACACAGCAAATAATCAGAGAGAAAATAATTACATACTTCGGTCTAAGATGGTGCATTCAGTCAGGGCAAATTAAATATTTGGAATTCAGAGCCAAAAATTTAGAAATTTGGGAAGTTGCTGCTAAACTTCAATTGAATCTTGGGTAGACCACTCACAGTACTGTGTAGTCCTGCTTGCCTTATTGTGAAAAGGATTTAGAAGTGCAAAGTCTTTTCAGAAGCATGATGCTAGAATTGCAGGATTACCCCTATCAGGAATATATGAAAAAGCTGGATCATTATTCTCTCGAAAGAAAAGTTAAGAGTGATCGAAAAACAAGATTCCAAGGAATACGAATAGCTCTAATATAGTAAACGTAAAGAGTTGAATCAGAGACCCTTGAAGGTGGAAATGGAGAAGGAATGGAGTGTTGCCACCAATACTCAGCAGAATAGGGGAGCAATCCCACACTCCTGCCAACTGAGCTCGTTAAAAAGCTTGTTAAGGACTTGTCGAAAAGAATAAATGGACATTTAGAAGCTGCGCAGATTCCAGAAGTTGTCAGCTTTTCAACATCTAAAGGAGGCAAGTACATTGTGGAGGTCAGTCAAGGTTCATCAGGCTGGCTCCAAAAGAGGGCCATAAGAGCCAAGAGAACTTGGAACTTGTATGTAACAGCAGGTGGCAGTGCAAATGGGCACTCAGGCATGATATGGAGTGATTAACCTGCATTGCTGGGACAGAAGAGTAGATGGCAAAGCTGCCTACCACAATACAAATATCATCTATTTAAAAGGAAGCAAAGGTAGTGCAGGAAATAGATTTTGGCCTGGGGTGAACAGTACATTCTGCAGGTAGGGCAGAACCTCAGCACCAGGAATGGAATGAGGGCTAGGAAAGTAATGAAGGGCTTGTGGGTGTTTTTGCACTTTGGGTTATTTGGATGGGTGAACATTCATACTTTCATATTGCAAACTAAATGATTTCACCAGAATTAGAAATTTCATTGATTAAGTTAGGTTTTACAATTTTGTGTGCTAAGATTGCATCTTTTATTTTACCTTATTTTTGATTGTTAACTGATTAGGAAAAGGACTGCTTTACAACAACGGGTTGATGGAAGAACTGCTGGACTTGTAAAAGCAAGTGACTGGCATTCATTCTAAGCTGTGGCTATGCAGTTTCTTTGCAGGCAGTGGAGAAGATGCAAGAGGAATCGGTTCTGTACCGAGGTACACAAGCTGAGTGGGATCCAGCCAGCAACAAGTTGCTGACTGCTTTGTGGAATTGTGACCAGCTGAGGATGGCAAAGGTCATCAGCCTGACAATAACTCAGATTGGTTCCTGGATAGCTAAACAACTTGTGTGTATGATCCTCTGGAACTCTGAAAGGGGAGGTACGGTCCCTCTCTCTCACCTCAGTGAAAACACTGAAGGTATAGAAAGGTAGTGGCATTCTTCAAACAGTTTCTGTAAGATAGTGCTTTTAACCAATAGGTCAGGAACTTTATAATTTGTGAAACAATCACTCCACGTCTCCTGCGAAGAAGCAAATGAACAGTAAAGAAAAGATCACAGAACTGAAAAGCCTGAAAGAAAAGGAACCACTCCACCAAATCCTCAGACCTAGTGCAACTGAACTGCTTCCCAGTACTTTCCATTTTCCACTCCATCCGTAACACCATTTGTATTTTGTCCGCATGCGTACGTAGTTGAGGGCTAGAGTTTTAAGTCATACAATTATATACCAAGAGCTCTCAGTTGTTTATCTGTGGTTTGAATCTATTTATTTGTAATAAGTTCTGGTCAAGTACAGAAACTTGGCTTATATCTGTGTTAATCTGAATCTATTAGGTTGGTAAATTAGGAAGGTTATGTATTTTGATAATTTTTTTTTCCTTTTGTGATCACTCGGAATAGCAGGCTTGATTTCCAGGATATTACCACAGTGAGGCCTAACCGGTGTTCATCAAAGAAATGTGATTGAAAGCATACAAATGGCCATAAAAGTAATAAAATTTACATTATGGCCCATGGAGTAGTGGCAGGAGAGAAAGGCAGGGCATTCCTCCCATCTCAGTCAGAACATCTCTCTCTCTTTCATGACATTCAGAGGTAGAACACATTGAGAGTCTTAACTTATTTTTTGTTATCCTTACAAAATCCATTGCAAAACAAGAACTGATTTACAGATAATCGCTAGCCGTAAGGCCTGCATTGGAAACACAGGGTTATAGACTAGGCCAGACCCCTCAAAACATTTAAAGGAGGTAGCCCAGACCCTGGCTATTCTAGCTATCAAACCCTTTCCTTACAAGACTTCCAAAATCTTTCAAGAAAGGGACGTTTTTACCCCAACCTGTCTTATCAGATTTGTTCCTGTTGTGATGAAGCTGCTCCTTTAACAAGGTTGTGCTGTCCTTGGCTTTTTTTCCCCCAGAGAGGTCGTAAGCGGCACAGACTCTGAAAAGTCTTACTAGTTGTTTTAAGCAAGTATAAGGTGGATATTCATGAAGAGAATCAGCTGATCAAACCACTTAGTTTTAAACAAAACAGATTTTTTTTACAAGATTATTGAATGAAACTCAAACAACCGAAAACAAAATACCAAATAACAACCTCCCCAAAAACCCAACAGATCATCCCAACTTAACGATGCTGTCCCAAATACTTGCAACAATCCCCACAAACAGCGCTTGGCCCAAAAGGTAAAATCAAACACAAGTTCTTACAGGATAGAAGTCAGAGAGAGAGTACCAGCCTGGACCTGCTTCTGGGTCCAGCAGCCTTTCTTCACACTACTCTCAAACAAAACAAACCAGAGAAACACTGAGCTGGGAGAACTGGCCACTCCCCTTTCATTGTACAAGTTTTTTTTAAACTTGAAAGCCTTCTGCCTGAGGCAGTCTCTATTAGCTATTATCAAAATGGCCCTAAAACCCTTCACCTCCAAACTTTTCAGAGTCTGTATCGCTTACAACCTCTCTGAAAAAAAGAGCCAAGGACAGCACAACCTTGTTAAAGGAGCAGCTTCACCAAAACAGGAGCAAATCTGATAAGACAGGTTGGGGTAAAAACATCCCTTTCTTGAAAGATTTTGGAAGTCTTGCAAGGAAAGGGTCTGATGGCCAGAATAATAAATAAAAAGGCAGAGTCAATGAGAGTTATAGATTGGCTGTACAAAACCGAACCATATGTACAAAGCTATAACTATGTTGTGGTTTTGAATGAAAATTCTAAAACCTGGACACCCCTGGTCCCTTGGTCAATTGCAATTTCCAGTGAAATACTCCAATTCTGGTGACCATTTCCAAGGCTGACCCTTTTCTGGGAGTTAATGTAAAGATGCTAGGATGGAGGCCAGGTTATGTATGAACTTTCTGTAATAATGTATCAGCCCAAGAAATGACCTACAGTCCTGAAGAGACATGGGAGCTGGGACATGTTAGATCGCCCTCGTTGTCTTCCAAAGTCCAGTCTTCTCAATCTGTAGACCAAATAGGTCACTTGGATGGCCTGGAACACACATCCTTTCCTTCTTAGGCATACGGATGTCTTGGAAAAACATCTAAGGACTATGTCCAGGTTCTCTAAGTGTTCCTTATTCGGCTTCCTTGTTATTAGCACACCATCTAAATAAATGGTGACCTGAGGTAGACCTTGCAAATGTTTTTCATTATCTGCTGAAAAATTCAAAAGGCTAACAATATCCCATGTGGCATTCTTGTACTTTGCTACAAACTCTTATGGGTATCAACTGGAGCATACTTCTGGGAATCCTCATTTATACACAATTTTAAGTACACATAGCCCATATACAGTTTTGTGAAGGTCAGGACAGCACAATACTCCCCCCCCACCCCATCAACTCCAGCTTCGTGTATAAATCCTCTATCTCAGGGATTGGGAATTCAATCCGCTGCAAAAAAAAAGTTTATCGTTTCTTTAAAAACCCAAGAGGTTGACTGATCCTTCAGTTCTATTTGCCTGAAAGACAAATGGAACTGAGCAGCCTTGCAGAATCACGGAATTGCATACAGCATGGAAACAGACCCTTCAGTCCAACTAGTCCATGCCAACCATATTCCAAATTAAATTAGTCCCACTTGCCTGTGTTTGGCCCATATCCCTCCAAACCTTTCCTATACAGACAGGAAGAAAAGCCTTTTCACCCAAAGGATTGTAGGGGTCTGCAACTCACTGTTTGAAAGAGGCATGGAGTCAGAAACCCTCAAATCACTGAAACAGTGTCTGGATATGGCCTTAAAGTCGCATAAATTCAAGGGAGTGCATCAAGTGCTAGAAAATGAGATTAAGTGCAGTGGTTCATTTTTTGGCAGGTGCAAACATAATGGCAAAGTGGCCTCCTTCTGTGCCATAAATTTTCTACATGTTCGAAATGTTCTAAAATTGAACAGGAGGAATGTCAGGAATGTGTGCAGAGATTGGTGGATAGTGATAGGTGGATTGTTCCTTAAGAATGCCAGCATCGAAATGATGGACCAAATGGCCTGATTCTGGGCTATGGCGATATTGATTCAATGAAACCATAAAAAGATTATTTCCTTCCTTACTTCTAACATGTACAAAGTAAAATATTGAAGTAATACATAACAAAGCACGGCCTAGCTGAGATATCAGCATCAAATTCACTCATCATCAAATCAGACTACAAAGGAAGCACTCTAATCTTAGTGAAATACTTATTTGGTAAACCACATTCTTCACCAGGCTTGGATATTCAAAGGTGCAAAAACATTTTAGGCAGACTAAAGATCCAGAAAGAGAAATGTACTATATAGAAATAACAAAGTGTGCACAAAAGGAAAGTACAAAACATTACAAGAACTCCAATTAGAGATCTTACAATATTGTCATTTGTTAATTCAGTAGCACAAGTTCACAAAGTATGAGTAACACTGGGATAAATCTTATGAATTAGCACTCCTATCAGAGTACTTGGCATAGCAAGCAGTTGGCTCTTAAAACCTGTGGTGCTTGTCAGGATGAGCTTTGTTTAATCTTGAATTAAAAGGTTTGCAGCAGAGGGAGCAACAGGAAGAGCCCAAACATGTTTGGACACTAGCCCAGCAGGACTGATTTGAGAAAGTGAATCTCTGAAAGGCTGAAATGTTTTGGATAAAGGTTTTGGATCTTACAGAAGTATACTGTAAAATGTAAAAAGAGGAGGTGCAATACAGGTCAAGACTGCAGCAGAGTCAAAAATTAGTGCTTTAATGTGATAAATAAAATAAAGTTTCATGTGAAATCAATAAAAAAGGCTAATTTTAATAAGAAAAAGAAAAACAAAGTACTGTGCAGAGCAGCATAAACTTTTGAATTTCTTGTGCTGGAATCACAGTCTCCATTTTTTTTTAAATAAAAGTTAGCTTTAGAGGGATGGCAGTGAAGGCAGTGCAATGTTCCTCCTGCAACATGTATGAGGTGAGGGATGCCATCGACGTCCCTGCCGATTACACTTGCAGGAAGTGCACCCATCTCCAGCTCCTCCAAGACCGTGTTAGGGAACTGGAGCTGGAGTTGGATGAACTTCGGATCATTCGGGAGGCAGAGGGGGTCATAGATCAGAGTTATAGGGAGGTAGTAACTCCAAAGATGGCAGATAGATGGGTGACAGTGAGGGGGACTGGGAGGAAGCAGCCAGTGCAGGGACCCCCTGCGGCCGTTCCCCTCAAGAACAAGTATACCGTTTTGGATACTTGTGGGGGGGATGACTTACCAGGGGTAAGTAACGGGGCTCAGGTCTCTGGCACGGAGCCTGTCCCCGTTACTCAGAAGGGAAGGGTGAAGAAGAGCAGAGCAGTAGTAATTGGGGACTCGATAGTTAGGGGCACAGATAGGCGGTTTTGTGGGAACGAGAGAGACTCACGTTTGGTATGTTGCCTCCCAGGTGCAAGGGTACGTGATGTCTCTGATCGTGTTTTCCGGGTCCTGGAGGGGGAGGGGGAGCAGCCCGAAGTCGTGGTCCATATTGGCACCAACGACATAGGTAGGAGGAGTGCCGAGGATGTTAGACAGGCTTTCAGGGAGCTAGGTTGGAAGCTCAGAGTTAGAACGAACAGAGTTGTTGTCTCTGGTTTGTTACCCGTGCCACGTGATAGAGATTCGAGGAATAGGGAAAGAGAACACTTAAATGCGTGGCTACAGGGATGGTGCAGGAGGGAGGGATTCCGGTTTTTGGATAACTGGGGTTCTTTCTGGGGACGGTGGGACCTCTATAAACAAGATGGTCTACACCTGAACCTGAGGGGCACCAGTATCCTTGGGGGGAGGTTTGCTAGTGCTCTTGGGGGGGGTTTAAACTAACTCTGCAGGGGCATGGGAACCCAGATTGTAGCTTCAGGGTGCAGGGCCTGGAGTGTAGGGAGGTTAGGAACATGGCATCAATTTCCAAGGAGGGTGTCTGTAAACAGGAAAGTGGCTTGAAGTGTGTATACTTCAATGCAAGAAGTATACGAAATAAGGTAGGTGAACTTGCAGCGTGGGTTGGTACCTGGGACTTCGATGTTGTGGCTATTACGGAGACATGGCTAGAACAGGGACAGGATTGGCTGTTGCAGGTTCCAGGATTTAAATGTTTTAGTAGGGTCAGTAGGGTTAGTAGGGGGTAAAAGAGGGGGAGGTGTGGCATTGCTTGTCAAAGATAGTATTACAGTGGTGGAAAGGACGATGGATGAGGACTTGCCATCTGAGTTAGTTTGGGCTGAGGTTAGGAATAGGAAAGGTGAGGTCACCCTGTTAGGAGTCTTTTACAGGCCTCCTAATAGTCCTAGAATCATTGAAGAAAGGATAGGGAAGGTGATTCAGGAGATGAGTGACAGTAATAGGGTGGTTGTTATGGGGGACTTTAACTTTCCTGATATTGATTGGGAAAGCTATAGCTCAAGTTCATTAGATGGGTCAGTGTTTGTTCAATGTGTGCAGGAGAGCTTCCTGACACAATATGTAGACAGGCCAACAAGAGGTGAGGCCATACTGGATTTGGTTCTGGGTAACGAACCAGGCCAGGTGTTAGAATTAGAGGTAGGTGAGCACTTTGGGGATAGTGACCATAATTCGGTGATTTTTACTCTCGTGATGGAGAGGGATAAGTGTGTACTACAGGGCAAGAGTTATAGCTGGGGTCAGGGAAATTATGATGCGGTGAGGCATGACTTAGGATGTGTGGCTTGGAAAAGTAGACTCCAAGGCAAGAGTGTAAATGATATGTGGAGCTTGTTCAAGGAGCAACTATTGAGTGTCCTTGATAATTATGTACCTGTCAGGCAGGGAGGAAAGGGTCGTGCGAGGGAGCCGTGGTTTAATAAGGAATTGGAATCCCTTGTTAAATGGAAGAGGGCGGCCTATCTCAAGATGAGACGTGAAGGTTCAATTGGGGCGATTGAGAGTTATAGGGTAGCCAGGAAGGACCTGAAGAGAGAGCTAAGAGCAGCAAGGAGGGGACATGAAAGGTCCTTAGTCGGTAGGATTAGGGAAAACCCTAAGGCTTTCTATAGGTATGTTAGGAATAAAAGAATGACTAGGGTAGGAATAGGTCCAGTCAAGGATAGTAGTGGGAAGTTGCGTGTGGAGGCGGAAGAGATTGGGGAGACACTGAATGAATACTTTTCTTCAGTATTTACTCAGGAACAGGGCATTGTCGTCGATGTGAATACTGAGTCACAAATAAGTAGAATGGATGGCTTTGAGGTATGTAGAGAAGAGGTGTTGGAAATCCTGGAAAAGGTGAAAATAGATAAGTCCCCTGGGCCTGATGGCATTTATCCTAGGATTCTCTGGGAAGCAAGGGAGGAGATTGCAGAGCCATTGGCCTTGATTTTTATGTCCTCTTTGTCTACTGGAGTAGTGCCAGAAGACTGGAGGATAGCAAATGTGGTTCCCTTGTTCAAAAAGGGGAGTAGGGATAACCCTAGTAACTATAGGCCGGTGAGTCTCACTTCTGTTGTGGGCAAAGTCTTAGAGAGAATTGTAAGGGATAGGATTTATGCACATCTGGATAGGAATAATGTGATCAAGGATAGTCAGCATGGTTTTGTGAAGGGCAGATCGTGCCTCACAAACCTTATTGAATTCTTTGAAAAGGTGACGAAGGAGGTTGATGAGGGGAAAGCGGTAGATGTGGTATATATGGATTTTAGTAAGGCGTTTGATAAGGTTCCCCATGGTAGGCTACTGCAGAAAATACGGAGATATGGCATTGAGGGTGAGTTGGAGGTTTGGATTAGGAATTGGCTGGATGGAAGAAGACAGAGGGTAGTAGTTGATGGCAAAGTTTCTTCATGGAGTGCCGTCACTAGCGGTGTTCCGCAAGGATCTGTTTTGGGACCATTGCTGTTTGTCATTTTTATAAATGAGCTGGAAGAGGGGTTAGAAGGTTGGGTGAGCAAGTTTGCGGATGATACGAAAGTCGGTGGAGTTGTTGACAGTGAGGAAGGATGTGGCAGGTTACAGCAGGATATAGACAAGCTGCAGAGCTGGGCAGAAAGGTGGCAAATGGAATTCAATGTAGCTAAGTGTGAGGTGATTCACTTTGGGAAGAGTAACAAAAAGATGGAGTACTGGGCTAATGGTCGGATACTTGGTAGTGTGGATGAGCAGAGGGATCTTGGTGTCCATGTCCACAGATCTCTGAAAGTTGCCACCCAGGTAAATAGTGCGGTGAGGAAGGCATATGGCGTACTGGCTTTTATTGGTAGAGGAATTGAGTTCCGGAGTCCTGAGGTCATGATGCAGTTGTATAAGACTCTGGTGCGGCCGCATCTGGAATATTGTGTGCAGTTTTGGTCGCCATACTATAGGAAGGATGTGGAGGCACTGGAACGGGTGCAGAGGAGGTTTACCAGGATGTTGCCTGGTATGGAAGGAAGATCGTATGAGGAAAGACTGAGACACTTGGGGCTGTTTTCATTAGAGAAAAGAAGGTTTAGGGGTGACTTGATTGAGGTGTACAAGATGATTAGGGGGTTAGATAGGGTTGACAGTGTGAACCTTTTCCCGCGTATGGAGTCGGGTATTACAAGGGGGCATAGCTTTAAATTAAGGGGGGGTAGATATAGGACTGAAGTTAAGGGTAGGTTCTTCACTCAGCGAGTCGTAAGTTCATGGAATGCTCTGCCAGTAGCAGTGGTGGACTCTCCCTCTTTATGGGCATTTAAGCGGGCATTGGATAGCTATATGGAGGATAGTGGGTTAGTATAGGTTAGGTGGGCTTGGATCGGCGCAACATCGAGGGCCAAAGGGCCTGTACTGCGCTGTATTCTTCTATAAAAAAAAGATGTGAGATATGCTGAAGTAATGACCTAGAAATTGGATAGCCCTGTTTTCAAACACAAGCGGTCATGATTCATAACCTGACCATATCTGTTAAGATCACGATGGGCACAAATTTGGTAAACCAGCCTCATTGCACTGCTGTCTTATCTGAGCACCATTTGCAGCTTCTGTACTCTCAGGGAGACCTGGCAAAGTTGAGCGCAAAGCAAGTATATTAGCCAACCTGCAGGTTTGTCTTTTTCTAAAACAGAACAATAAAAAACATGATTGGATTAAATTATGGCAAAATGAACACTAGTACAGAAGGATGGGTGGATGTTGCACTGGATGTATCAGTAGGGTTTTTTGCCCATTCATAGGAGATCAGTATCACTGGCTTAGGCAGCAGTTATTGTCCATTTCGAATTGCCCCAAGAACAGCAAGGTGCTTTTTTGAACTGTTGCAATCCATGTGACTGTTGCACACCCATTGTGCTGCCGGTATGCCCACAGTTCCAGCATGTTGCCCCGTGACTATAAAGGAACAGTGATACTGTTCCAAGTTAGGATCGTGTATAACTTGGAGGGAAACTTGGTGATGGTGATGTTCCCACCCTTCTGCTGAACTTGGCTGTAGAGGTCGTGGGTTTGAAAGGTGCTGCCGACTGAGCTTTGATGATTTGTTGCAGTGCTTCTTTAGATGGCACAAGCAAGCAGCCAGGAACTCTCATGGATCACCCTTAAACAGGGGTGGGAGATGATGGCATGGAAGGGATTCATGTCTTAAGATTTTGGGTGCACAGCTACAAGGGTCTGTTGATCTTACATGAGTGCTCAAGGTCAGTGAATGCATCTTCTTATGACATTTGCACCATAATACAAGCCTACCCTCTTCTTTAATGCATCATATGACACCAGGTATGTTATCCAAACTCAGTCCCACACAACAGTTCTTGCAAGACAAAGGTGGTACACAACATTAAGCAGTAGAACAGAACCACAACAAGAATGCCTGCATTTGCTGACCTGTACTGAGGAGGTGGCTCTCAACATCATAGTGCTGGCTGCACAGCCTGTGGTATTTGGCCTCAGTGAGAAAACAGATGATTCCACGTTCCTCCCTTATGTCACATCTCAAATTCCAGCCTGAGTACCAGTGGCTGCACATAGCTGAGAGGATGGATGGAATTGGGAACAGCACAAAGTGATTTTTATAAGACACAAGTGACTGGCAGCCAGGTTACAGGTAAAGAATCATCCCATTGCTAATTATTCAGAGGGCAAGATCATGGAGGAGTATTACTGCAGGGAACTCAGATGAGGAATCCAGTGAGGCAGCATAAAGGTCGGTACTGAATAAACATGCACAAGTGGATGCTGTGTGTTTTGAGAGTGACTGGACGCAGTGGTGGAATCTGGCTATAAATTGGCAGAGGGTATGGCACGGAGTCTGCACTCTTCATAACTTCTGTGCCAGCTCACTACTGTGCTGCAGATCTGGAGGTACTGGCTCAATGTCTTCAATATCTGTTGGAGACTTTGTGCGGACAAGTCACCAAATCCTCTGCCCTCCACCCAGACCCTCAAGGATGCAAGGACATTTGGGTAAATTGAAGAATGCATTAGAACAATTTTAAAATACTTCACAGTACTTTCTGACACTTTGCAAAATTTTTTAAAAATGCTCAATCATTAGTTTGCAAGCAATTTGGATGTCTGTCCCTTGAAATAACACAAGAATGGTGCCCAACTTGTAGCTTCATGCTTAGCATTTGGGCTGAAAACAAGGAGGTTCCTCCACATTTGTTGCCAACAGCCAGCTGGGTTGTTGTCAGGACATTATCGATTCTGACACACGAAAGGGGATTCAAAAGTTGGCCAACAAACCACTGTCAAGCTCTATGTCAAAGGAAGGGAATTGTCCAAAACTAACATTCCAAAATTTGAAATGGAATTCAGTCCTGAGTTTTATTTTAAGTACAATATTTTGAGAGAGAAGTGGCTGGGTAGCAGATCAATAGCAAGTTTTGAGATTTGTAAATCAGGTTGAGGTTCTGCATGTAGGTTTTCTCGCTGAGCTGGGAGGTTCATTCCATTAGGTTTCTCTGGGTTAGTGATGTTATTTCCTGTGATATCATTTCCTGTTCTTTTTCTAAGGGGGAGGTAGATGCGGTCTAACTCTATGTGTTTGTTTGTAGAGTTCCGGTTGGAATGCCATGCTTCTAGGAATTCTCATGCGTGTCTCGGTTTGGCTTGTCCTAAGAGTAATGCAAAGACTCAAACAGCTCTGCCAACCATCCAACCCAAGCTTTGGGTCCGCTACGTGGATGACACCTTTGTCATCACTAAATGAAACAAATAAGAGGAAACCTTCAAGACCATCAATAATATCCTTATTGGTATAAAATGCACTAAAGAGGAGGAGAACAACAACAAACTGCCGTTCCTAGATGTCACAGTAGAGCAAACAGCCAATGGCAACTTCAAACCAGCATCTACAGGAAAACAACACATACGGACCAAATATTGAATTACAGAAGCAATCATCCCAACATCCACAAACTAAGCTACATCAGAACATTTCAACGAGCCAACACACACTGCAGCACAGAAGAACTACACAGAGCAGAGGAAAATCACCTGTACAGTGTATTAAAAAAGAATGGATACCCAATGAACACAGTCTGCCAACTTCTCAGCAACAAACTCAATCAAGCAGACAAAACACATCCAGAAACCCAAGCCACTCTCCCCTACATCAAAGACATCTCGGAAATGACTGCCAGATACTCAGACCCCTTGGCATCATGGTAGCCCACAAACCCAGCAACACACTAAAACAGCAACTAATGAACTTGAAAGACACTGTACAGACAACAAGCAAAACTAATGTCATTTACAAAATACCGTGCAAGAACTGTAACAAACAACACATTGGACAAACAGGCAGAAAACTAACCACCAGGATACATGCACCAACTATCCACAAAACGACATGACCCTCTCTCTCTAGTATCCTTACATACAGGTAAGGAAGGACAACACTTCGACTGGGACAACACATCCATCCTAGGACAAGCCAAACAGAGACACGCACAAGAATTCCGAGAAGCATGGCATTCTAACCTGAACTCTATCAACAAACACATTGAGTTAGACCCCAGCTAGTACACCCTGAGAAAAAGAACAGGAAATGACATCACCAACTCAAAGAAACCCAAACATATAAATAGAAAGCAGGAATCATGTACACTGCTTCACCTGAAGCCCACTGAAGATGTTACCTAGTAGGGTGACGAAACGTCTGGAAATGAACCTCCCAGCTCAGCGAGCAAACCTACATCCAGTAGCAAATTAATGTTTTAATTTCCACTCCTAAATCACTCATTCTATTGTTCTCAAAATCTCACAAGGCATACATTATATTATTTCTTATTTTAAAATTACAGGCGCTCTGATAAGGATTCAGCAGTTAAGCATCTCCATCAGGACATTAAGCCTGTATTTTAAATTTTAAATTTATAACTTTATGGGGCCAAAAACACAGGATGACAGGCCCATTCTCAGCTTTGATACCACAACAAATTGGAAAGTCCCATCTTTGTAAAACATTGAGCAGAATTTTCTGTTCTTTTCTCAAACTACGATTCTTAGTTTGTGTGTGTACTAGCATATCCTTCAGTTGAACTGTTCATAATCTATTACGCAGAAAGTGACAGAGACAATGGTATTTGAAAGAGTTATTAACCATGCACATTTTCACCGATCGATTCAACACATGACTAAAACCAGCTGTGACCTCTGGACAACCTGCACTTACTGTCCCAGTGAAGAAATGGATAAAAGCACCTCGTGATACTAAGCCATGCAGACCACAACATTGTAGGCTTAATCCTCCATCTGCTAAAAGTTAGATAATCTCAACCAAGGCAGGATTTGAGGGCTCTACAAAATGGTCTTGAAGCCGCTGGCAGTCACTTTCCTGATTGCTAGCTAGTCATTACTATGGAAATGAGTGTTTGTGTTGCTTTGGGATGAAGACAGGATCAGACTTGCTGGTGACAACCACTTGCCATCACACAAGCCCAGATATGGAGGGTGACTACTGAGATGAGGTTTCAAAAAAGCCGTCCGAAGCACACCATATCAGTCATCTAATCCAAAGTAGGGAAACCAGCAAGTTCTAGCAAAATATATTGGCTATAAAATTCAATAAACGAGCCCTAAAACAGGCAGTAGGACTGCAATGCACAATTAGTTCATTCTTATTGTTTCTAACGCAGGCAGCAAGCAAGCATAATACTGCCTGCTAATTTAAATGATAATATGGTGACAGAGTGTTTTAAAAAATTCTCAAGGTCAGGTTCGTAGGAGAGTAGTCTGACACAGAACAAACGACCAAGAGGCGAGTCTGCTAGAATATGGGCATTTTATTCCCCGCAGCGTCGCCACAACCAGGTCTCATACAACGGGTCTGGCTTATACTCACTCTACATGTTACCGGAACTGGGAGCCGTCAGTTCTCGTAGAGCGGTTGCCAACAACCCATGCTCGGCGGTTAAACGTAACCCCGGAGCAGACTCACCGAACTGGAGACTTTTCCAGCTGATATACTCTTTTCCAGATATAAACATTCATGTGAACAGCAGAGCAAGGCTAAAAAACACATTCCATTCTGGTTACATACAGATAAGAAGATTCACACGGGGAGGTGTGTAATAAGATTCACACGGGACTAAGCAACACCTCCATTCCGGTTAGATTCACACATGTATTGGGACATAATTTTTAACCGTTTCACCACATTCCACTGCTTGGCCCAATACATGTGTTACATTATGATTCACACATGTATTGGGACATAATTTTACACCACATTCCACTGCTTGGCCCAATACATGTGTTACATTATGATTAATTCAGTTCAATTCGTTTCA
Source organism: Chiloscyllium plagiosum (assembly GCF_037043375.1). Lineage (NCBI taxonomy): Eukaryota > Metazoa > Chordata > Chondrichthyes > Orectolobiformes > Hemiscylliidae > Chiloscyllium > Chiloscyllium plagiosum. The sequence goes on from NW_028270169.1 coordinate 46,630,074, forward strand.
GTTAACTTCAGTTCAGTCAATTCAGTGTAGTTCAATTCAGCTCAGTTCAGGTCTGTTCAGTTCAATTCAATTGTGTTCAATTCAGTTCCGTCCATTTCAATTCAATTTAGCTCAGTTCCATTTTGTTCCGTTCAATTTGATTCACTTCAGTTCCACTCAGTTCAGTTCAGTTCAATCCCATTCAATTCTGTTAACTCCGCTTCAGCTTTTTGGACATGCCCACATCCTCCGCTGTACCCCAGGCAAGGGGTTCTTCGGCAGGACTGGGATCCTCTCTCAAACAAACTGCCACGTACATGCCCACATCCATGCCATCCCGGGACGGTCGGGACCTCCACAGTTTGTTCTTCTGGTTTCTTAGTCTTTTTCCAAAACATTGTTCTGTATCAAAATCTCTCCTCAATTGCGATTGATCCTGCCGACTACGCCAAATGTTTTAAAAAATTCTCAAGGTCAGGTTCGTAGGAGAGTAGTCTGACACAGAACAAACGACCAAGAGGCGAGTCTGCTAGAATATGGGCATTTTATTCCCCGCAGCGTCGCCACAACCAGGTCTCATACAACGGGTCTGGCTTATACTCACTCTACATGTTACCGGAACTGGGAGCCGTCAGTTCTCGTAGAGCGGTTGCCAACAACCCACGCTCGGCGGTTAAACGTAACCCCGGAGCAGACTCACCGAACTGGAGACTTTTCCAGCTGATATACTCTTTTCCAGATATAAACATTCATGTGAACAGCAGAGCAAGGCTAAAAAACACATTCCATTCTGGTTACATACAGATAAGAAGATTCACACGGGGAGGTGTGTAATAAGATTCACACGGGACTAAGCAACACCTCCATTCCGGTTAGATTCACACATGTATTGGGACATAATTTTTAACCGTTTCACCACACAGAGTCATTAGCACTGCTGACTCTCAATGCCAGGCACCCAGATTCAATTCCAGCCTTGGGTGACTGTGTGGAGTTTGCACATTCTCACAGTGTGAGTGGGTTTCCTCTGGGTGTTCTGGTTTCATCCCACAGTCCAAAGATGTGCAAGTTAGGTGGATTGGCCATGCTAAATTGCTCTGCAGTGTCCAGGAATGTGTAGGTTAAGTGAGTTAACCTGGTAACTATGGGGTTACGGGGATAGGGTGGGATGGTCTTCAGAGGGTTAGTGCAGACTTGATAGACCGAATGACCTCATTCCACATTGTGAGGATTCTGCGATTCTATGAACAGCACACAAAAAGTGTGTTGACTGACTGCTTGCCTGATCAGAGAGCATAAAACTCTTGACAGGGTAGCACAAGTTCAAGTTTGTCGGCAGCGGTTAAGGACAGCTTGCAGTTATTAAATGGGAGGTGCAATTGATTGCTGCAGGGGTAGGAGTAAGACTGCTGTAGGAGTACTAAGGAGGTGATATTAACAAGGTAATGATTGGAATGCTCAACATGGAAGACAGCAAGTTCCAAAATTTACTGAAACTGCACAGACTGAACAGCCATCGACCAACAGGAACAAGAAGAGCCTCCAGACAAAGTCTGTGAAGATACAGTCAGTCAGAGGGATTAATGTTCAGCAATTCAACCAGACAGCCCAGAAATACAAAAGAATCTCAATTATTTCAAAAAGTGATCAAGGTCACTGAATGCACTTTCAAAATGCGATATCCTACCAACTGTACCATTTGGCTCATACATGCTCAACATAGCACACCCCATCACCTATCTACAACAAGCTCTGTTGACTGCAACCTAGCTAAATATTCATTGCTGCACTTCATCCTCACACATTCAGCAGTGCTACAGGACATAGCATCATCACAATCACAGTTCTCTCACATCCATGCTACATCATCCAAAGACATTGTACCATACTCAGTGGGACACTTCCCTCTTTCTAGTAGCATAAGTTGCTACATAACTGGAGACGCCATCATTTTATCTGGCAGAGGAACCAGTCATGGGTGCAGAAGGTACTGCTCAACATTACAAACATATGAACAGGCAGAGAGTACAGGGATACAGACCATGCAGGCAGATTGGATTAGGTTAGAATGGCATCATGATCGGCTACCAGATGGTAGACCAACCAGCCCATTCCTACATCGTAATGTTCTGTCCTTATTTCTGAGGCTGTGTGGGCAGCAGCAAGGCTGAAGTTATTCTTTTCACAATCTCTTCTGATTGAGAAGCTGCACGAGAATGCACAAGCTGAAGCCACCACTATCTGGTGATGCCCTGGCAAACTGCTGCCACCAGAGCCAAGAATACCCAACTTCCAAGGGCATTGCAGGAGTCCATTAGTCTGTGCTCCAACTCCTAACTAGGATTGCTGAGATGTCATCTACGGGGATTGGCAGAGGTATAAAGGAGCATAAATATGCTTCCCTCTCTCAATAAAACAGTAATCATTCTCCCAACACTACGACTCTGGCACTGTCCTTGCTGTTATTCTACAGCCAGCGAGCCCAGATTATTGGCACCATCAAGGTCATGCAGGCAAAGTAAGGGCTTAAACGCCCAGGGCTGCTCAAAATCATCCTGCAAGGCCATCAAGGCAATCCTACTAAAAGTCAATAGCCTTCTGTCAGTCAGACATCCATCACTTTTAACCCTTAAATGCATTCATCCAACTTCCACAGTTTCCCCTCTATTTCTGGTGCTTCCTTATGGGTCGCAACACTATTTGTGGTGCTGTGAAACTACTTTCCACTTAACCAGATTACCCTGAAGGAATGCAGCTTTTCATATTCTAGAGATATGCTTCCAAGGAAAGATTGTTAAAATGGTCAGACATTTTCAAAGTCACCTGGCCAGCTGTAAGAGTCTATGCTAAACTCTCTTTCCCCTTGATATTCCTCATTTGCTATGAAACTATCCATGACCTTATTGTTCCCATCTGGCAGGACTGTCACCATACAGATAAGCCTGTGTGGCAAAGCACGTTGACCTCCATCAACAACATATACTCAGAATATCGTCTGATGGCTTTCCAGCCTATAAACCTCACAACTTAGCCTCTTGTATCACCCGATCTTCCATTCTAAGAGTAGTCACAAACACCACAATCATGAAGACTCAGACAGGTAACTGGTGTCTAAGAAGACTCTCCATTGCATGTGCTACTGATAATTTTGTCCAGCTCCAGTCTCTTGTCTCACATCACTATCCTCAGGACTACTCCTCTCAGGATGTATGCTAGAAATCCGCTATACTGCACATAATCTTTTTCTCCTGCAGTATCCTCCAAATCTATATTGGAGCTGAGTTTTCTAGTTCTCCGGTCTCACTCCCCCACTTCCAACGTATAGTTCTCACTTGTCCCTTATCTTGAATAGTTTTTATACTTTCTGTATAGACTGGTCTGTACATGCCATTGTTATGGCCACCTGACGTTGCTGTCCTCTAAACCAGCTGTGAACTTATTTTGGGCAAATGATCCTATAAGATTACTCTTTCACATTCTTCATAATCAGTATGTGTATTAACATACAGTTCTTAAACATAAGCCCTGCCTCTCTGGTTCCAAACTGTAGAACTCATAGGTATGCAAAGTAGATGGTGCATCGTCATCAATCCCATTTCCCATGTTCTCAGTGTCCAAAAGTTCATAACTCATTCCCCATTACTCATGGGGAATGTGTATTTATAGTCTGGTTCCATTGTTGTGGTATGAAACATTTCCCGTCATACCCAACCAACATTTCCTGTCCCTTTCCATTTTATGTGTCCTTCTCATTTAAATTCAATTATATCACCAGATCTGAAATCTCCTCCAGACAGACTGATGCAACGTCTCAACCTTCTTCGATTTTCTTCTGATGCTTTAACTTTAATTGACATTTTTCTACCAGTATGTAACACACTTGGAGCTGTTTGTCATTCCTTCTACTGCTAGAGGACTGTCATGCAGTATGAAGGTGATTTTGGATTCCCCAAATGTATACTAACTGAGGTGACTCAGTGGTTGATGTTGCTACACCACAGCACCAAGGACCCAGGTTTAATTCCAGCCTCGGGTGACTGTGTGTGTAGAATCTGCACATTCTCCCTGTGTCTGTGCAGGTTTTCTGCCACCATCCAAAGATGTACAGCGTAAGTGGATTGGCCATGCTAAATTGCCCATTGTGTCCAGGGATTTCAGGCTGGGTAGGTTAGCCATGTGAAATTCAGGGTTATACAGGGGTAGGGTGTGGAGGGATGTAACTCTGTGGGATGCTCTTAGGAGGGGCGGTGTGGACTTGATTGGCTGAATGGCCTACTTCCACTCTGGAAAGATTCTATGACTCTATTCTATGAATTGATATGGGCTATATTGATATGGGCTATATCCAATCACCAACTTTCTGCAACTTTCATCCCCCCGACCTTGCACACTGCTCAGGTCCACGTGTGGCAGTGACTTCTAGAAGCAGAAGCCAATGCATCAGCACAGCATACAGCTAAGACAGAGCATTGCCATGTATAGAACAGCTGATCTACCAGTATTATGTGCAGCATCTCATCAATTATTACATGGTTTCTTTCACACAAGTATTGCTGAAAGAACCTTCTGTAACAGTATGCATTACAATAATATTTAAGTGCTCATATATGTCCTGAAACTTATCATTCACAAATTCACTTCCATCATCAAAGGCTGCAAACACCTCCTCTCTGGTAATATAGATGCAATCCAAAATATCCCCACTTGTTTCTCATATTTCCTTAGCATCCATGACTCTCTACTCAGGAAATACAGAGGAGAAATATTTATTAAAATTTTCCCTGATCTCGTGTGGCTCCACACATAGACAGCCATGCTGATCTTTAACATAGTCATAGATATAGATTCCAAGATAGTTAAAATCCACATATATACAAAACAAATCAGCAAAAGCGAAGATTCAAACTGACTTCAGGCAATAGAAGCAGCTATCTCATCATGAAAACATTATGACTGGGGCTGGACCACCAGCTTGTCCATCTCTTTAAGATGTTGTACCAGAGAGCCAGTCACACGAGGATTGTTGCTGCTGACCAATTGTATCAAAGCGGGGTTGTTTTTGGGTGGGGGGTGTCCAAGTTTTAACTGCACACAATCTGAAGTGTTTGTTTGCCTCACTGCAAAGAAAATCTGAAGCTGTAACAAAATTGGACCAAAATAAAGTTGCATCAGAATTTACCAGCGGAATGGACTTTCATTAGAAGATACGAGATCTAATAATTCCTGAAGTGTTTATCTGGTTTCTCCTTAAATGTACCTATACAATTTGAATAGAAGAATAGAATAGAATACAATACAATAGAAATGTATTGTGATGTGTACTTTCACATGAAGCAGACAGTGAAAATTTTTAAATCGTTGCACCATGGCACCAATATTTGTGGCAGAAGTCATACATAATAATAAAAAAGGTTCAAGTAAAATTAAGACTACTACTTAATATGATAATGAATTCTGCATTCTCATTGATCTCTTGGTAAACTCTGCTGAATCCCTTATTTGATTCCTCACTGGCTTTCTGGGTTGATATTGAAATAGTTAACTATGGGAAACTGTGGCATTCAAGCTGGCTGCCCTATCTCCCACACAAAAACACTAAGTCTATGATTTGACAGTGCTTCAATAATCTGAAAGGGCAAAGCAAGAGACTTCTTTAACTGTGTTTCAAAAGTAAATGCAACTGCAAGAATTGACAAGCTATCAACATTGATGAAATACCGTGAAGGAAATGCACTACTGTCTACCATCCTCCGTAATGGAAAGAACTTGGTATTTAAAGATCTAATGGCATTTTCATGGATCTCATGAACTGATGGAGTTGAGTCTCATTTCAAAAGGTTAAAGCTGGAGGGGTCAGATTCCTTCCCTTTAACAGTGGAGCTTGTAGATTTGTGTTCTATCTTCATCCTTGGGTTCTAATTTAAGAGCTCCAGCATTAGCTAAAGAAAACATACAAGAATACTGCACACAGATTGCAACAGTTTGCTTCAGCATTGCACCCTTAACTTCCTGTATGAAAAGTAGTTTCACAAAGAGATGTCTTATAAATGGTGGTTAAGAAGGCACATAGGATACTTGCCTTCATTAGTTCATGTGCAGAATACAAGGGCAGGGAGGTTATGTTAGAGCTATATAAAATGCCAGTTAGGCTGCAACAGGAGTAATGTGTACAGTTCCAATGACTGCATTGTAAATATGGGATTGCACTAGAGAGGCTGCAGAGGAGTTTACAAGGAAACTGTCTGGCCTTGAGGGTTTGAGCTATCTGAAAAGATCGTTTTTTTTTCCCTTGGGAGCAGCCGATATTGAGAGGGACCCGATAGAGGTGTATAAAATCATGAACGGCTCGGCGGGGGAAATAGCACCTGGGTGGGTCTTCAGAAGGAGGGTGCTGACCCGAAGGCCTGAATGGCCTCTTTCTTTCTGCTCTTTAGGGTTTCATCAATTCTGTAATTCTAACTAAACTTCCGAAATCATTAACTAGCTTGAAAAACCCTCGGAATGAAACGTGTTCCCAAGTTGCTGCCACAATGAGGGCCGAAGGTTCTGTACTGCACTGTAACGTTCCAAGTCCAAGTTCCTTTGATTCGCTCCAACATGCAAAATAGAGATATTCTTCCCACCACACTCTTAACTCTGCTAAAATAGTTTCCCATGCTGGAATGCCACATTAACATGATATTCAAATAACACAGGTTATTCACAATGAAAATTAATTCTTCAGTTTTATCTCTGTCTGAAACAATTAAGGAAATAACCTTATCAAAAGTAAGGAAATAAGGCCAGAGAGGTTACTTACTTTACTGTGGAATTCCATCTTTGTTATTAATAGTTTGAGGTAGATACAGCTCAGTCTCCCGTAGCCTTCACTTAAGTGACCCTTGGTAGGAAAGAAATCAAAAACAGAAATTATGATCCTTTACAAATGTGTTAACGCATTCAAAAAAAGCTTGTAACAATATGCAGAGACAGAGAACAGAGCCTGCATCTCAAATGGTTATTAGCAGTCACGAGAAGATCTTGTGTTTTCCAAGGACTCATTTCTGACAAAAGGTAACAGATCTAAAATGTTAACTCTGCGTATCTCTCTATCGATGCTGCTGGACTTTGAGTATTGCGTGAGGCTTTAAGTTTTTGTTCCATCTTAGGCCATGTTGAGTTAACATGTCAGCCAGGCCAGTTGACTTGCTATCATAGGGAAGAAGGAATCAATGAGCTTTCTTCCCCTCAATTGCAATTTACTGAAGCTTTCTATAAGTTGAATACTGGGAAACATCAGGAAGGCAATGGCCTAGTGGTATATTGTTAGATAATTAACCCAGATAGTGTTCTGGGAACCCAGGTTCAAGTCCCGCCATGGCAGATGGTGGAATTGGAATTCAATTTAAAAATCTGGAAATAAGAATCTACTGATGGCCATGAAATCATTTGTCAATTGTTGGAAAACCCCATCTGGTTCACTAATGTCCTTCAGGGAAGGAAATCTGCCATCCTAACCGGATGTGGTCTTGCCGACGTGTGACTCTCGACCCACAACAATGTAGTTGATTCTCAACTGCCTTCGAAAATGGCCAAGCAAGGCCATTCAGTTGTACCAATTGCTATAAAGTCTCAAAACAAATTAGATGGGCCAGGTCACCTGGCATCAACCGAGACGCCAGAAAAGGCAATGGCAGAAACAGCCCCATCAACTCTGTTGGGTTCTCCTCACTAACATCTGGGGCCTAGTGCCACAATTGGGAGACCTGACAGTCATACTAATGGAATCATGCCTTACAGACAATGTCCCAGACATCATCAACACCATCACCATCACCACCCCTGGATACATCCTGTCTAATGGGCAGGACAGACCTTGCAGAGATGATCTCTTTTTCAGCAACACTCACGAGGACCTGACCATTAAGTGTATAATTCCTGCTAAGACTTGCTTTCTCAAAATGCAGCACCTCGCATTTATCTAAATTAAACTCCACCTGCCATTCCTCAGTCCACTGGCCCATCTGATCAAGATCTCGTTGTATTCTAAGGTAACCTTCTTCGCTGCCCACTACACCTCAAATTTTGGTGTCATCTGCAAACTTACTAATTATGCCTCTTATGCTCACATCCAAATCATTTATATAATTGATGAAAGGTAATGGGCCCAGCACCGATCTTTGCGGTACTTCACTGCTCACAGGCCTCCAGTAGAGTCTTTTCCAAAGGAGTGGAGGAGCCTAAAATTACAGAGGAAGTGGAGGAGGCTGGTACAATTACAATATTTAAAAGGCATCTGGATGGATACATGAAGTATATGAATAGAAAAGGTTTCGAGGAATATGGGCCAAATGCTGGCAAATGGATCTTGATTTATTTCGGACATCTGGTTGTCATGGACGAGTTGTACAACTCTATGTACACTATGAGGTTCCAACCTGGTGAAGTCACCAAACAGAGTCTACTTGTACACCAAACAGCATAAGCAGCAACTGATAGACAGAGCTAAGCAATCCCACAGCCAAAGGATCAGATCTCAGATCTGTAGTCCTGACACATCCAATTGTGAATGGTGGTGGAGGATTAAACAACTCACTGAGGGAGGCGGCTCTCGAAAAAACTCCATCCGCAATGAAGGACGAGCCCAGTATATCAGTGCAAAAGATAAGGCTGAATCTTTTGCAGCAATCTTCAGCCAGAAGTGCCGAATGGATGATCCATCTCAGCTTTTTCCAGTGGTCCCAAGCATCACAGATACAAAATTAGGCCTTCAACCAATTCAATTCACCCCACATGATATAAAGTAGCAGCTGAGTGGCACTGGAAACTGCGAAGGCTACGGACCCTGACGACATACTGACAATAGTACTGAAGACTTGCCGCTCCCCTAGCCAAGCTGTTCCAGTACAATTACAACACTGCTATATATGCAATAATGTGAAAAGTTGCCAGAATATGTCCTGTACGTAAAAAGCAGGATAAATCCAACTCGGTCAATTACTCCCCATCAGTCTACTCTCCATCATCAGTAAAGTGACAGAAGGGGTCATTTACAGCGCTATCAAGCAGCTCCCGCTCAGCAACAACCTGCTCAGTGATGCCCAGTTTGGGTTCTGCCAGGATCAAATCAGCTCCTTACCTCATTACAGCCTTGGTTCAAACATTGACAAAAGAGCTGAATTCCAGAGATGGGTGAGGTGAGAATGACAGCCCTTGACATCAACCTGCATTCGATAGAATGTGGCATCAAGGGGTCCAAGCAAAACTGGAATCAATGGTAATCAGGGGGCAAACTCTCCAGTGGTTAGATTTACCTGACACACAGGAAGCCGATCATGGTTGTTGCAGGTCCACCATCTCAGCTCAAGGACATCTCTGCAGGAGTTCCCCTCAGGGTGCTGTCCTCAGCCCAGCCATCTTCAGCTGCTTCATCAATGACCCTCCCTCCATCACAAAGTTAGAAGTGGAGTTGTTTGCTGATGATTGCACAATGTTCAGCACCATTTATGACTCCTCAGACATTGATGCAGTCTGTGTTTGAATGCAACAAGATCTGAACATCATCCAGGCTTGGGCTGACAAGTGACAAGTTACATTTGCACTACACAAATACCAGGCTATGACCATCACCAAAAAGAGACAATTTAACCACTATCCCTTGACATTGAATAGTGTTACCAGCACAGAATCCCCCACTATCAACATCCTAGGAGTGATCACTAACCAGAAACTCAACTGGATTCACCATATAAACACAGTGACTGCAAGAGCAGGTCAGCAGTTAGGAATAATCTAGCAAGTGACTCACCTCCTGACTCCCAAAAGCATGTCCATCATCTTCAAGGCACAAGTCAGGACAGTGATGGAATATTCCTCACTTGCCTGGATGGGTGCAGCTCAAACAACAATCAAGAAGCTTGACACCATCCAGGAGAAAGCAGCCCACTTGATTGGCACTGCATCCACAAGTATCCACTCCCGCCAGCACTAACGCTCAGTAGCATAAGTGTATACTACCTACAAGGTGCACAGCAGAAATTCACCAATGATCCTCAGACAGCACCTTCCAAACTCACAATCACTTCCATCTAGAAGGACAAGGGAATACCACCACCACTTTCACATTCCCCTCCAACCCATTCACTATCCTGACTTGGAAATATATCAGTGTTCCTTCACTGTCGCTGGATCCAAATACTGAAATTGCCTTTCTAAAGGCATTGTGGGTCAACCCACATCAGTTGGACTGAAATGGTTCAAGAAGGCAGCTCACCACCACCTTCTCAAGGGCAACTAGGGACGGGCAATAAATGATAGCCAGCCAGTGACGCCCACATCCCACAAAATGAATTTTTAAAAAAACATCATGCAAGGAGAGGAACAATCTTGACTACACTGCTGCGATTGTCAAATTACTTGCTAATGAGTCGATCCAAGCAGGTTTCAAATTCTGACACCGATAGCAGCTCACTAATCAATGAATTACCAAAAGCACCTTCCAAACTAGAAGATTGGGAGAAATAGGTGCATGGGAAAGCATTAATTGCATAACAGCACTCACTCATGCGACAGCTCAAGAATGCAGCTCACCACCACCTTCTGAAAAACAATTAGCAATGGGCAATTAAAGCTGGCCAAGCAGCAAATCACACATTCAACAATTTTTTTGTTTTATAAATAGTGAGAAACCTAAACTCTCTGCTCATAGATAGAGAATGGTCGCTTCTACATGGTACTGAACATGTGCTAGTAATCATGAAAGCAAACACCAGCAAAAGTCAGCACTCCGAGGAGAGAAAGATATGAAAACATAGACAAAAATGGAAGGATGGTCTATTTAATTGCAGTCATTCTGAACAAACTAATAGTACAGTAGAGTATTACGGTGAAGGGCAATGGAATATTATTGGAACCACTGGAACATTAACCTTGTGGAAATTCCAGGCAAGGTAATTCTGCCATGCTCTTATTCAAATCTTTTCGAATTAATGTGATCAGATATGTTATTATACACTTTCAGAGCAGGCGATACTTAAGTCTGAGCCTCCTGTTTCTGAGGCTGGCACATAACAACTGCACCACAAAACCCCCTTAAAGTGACCATAGCAGGCTCCTCTTTATTCAGCTGAGGACAAAATTAGCAGCTTAATCCAAAGAACTTAATAGAAAAGGTTGAACAAATAGCATACACAGTCAATACTCAACCAATTTGGTCTTTTGTCATCCTCAATTTAGGCCAAATCTTCACAAGCCCAGGCTCATAGCCAGGAATTCACTTCCTGAACATCTCTACCCTCTTTCAAGTCACTCATTAAAACTCTGCCTTGGACACCTATCCGAATGTATTTTTATGTGGTAGGAAATTTTGTCTGATACGTTCCGATTCAGGGACACTTTACTGCCTTAAAGAAGTTATATAAATGCAGGTTGAGTTTGTTGTTCAAAAACATTTAACTATGTTTCAGATGAACACAGACTATTACATATTTCATTTTATCCCAAATTTCCAGAATCTGCAATATGACTTTTCATCTCTTAAAGCTGTGTGACCAGCACACTGAGGAATTATATTATCAGGGAAAGTAATCAAAAGCTTTCAGCAGAGAGAGAAGGTAGGAAAAGTAGTTAGTGGATTATTTGGTTCTGAAGTTTTTGATTTAGCATCATTTCTTAATTCACAAAAACATATCAAACCTCAGAACTTAACACTATTTCAACTACATCAGTAACACACTGAAAATCACAGATTGCAAAGATTAAAGTTAAATTGAAGACAATTGCGTAGTGAAACAAAGCATACTAGGATAAATCAAGACTTCAAATTTTGGAAAATCTTTTTGAATATTAACATATCTCTAAAAATGGTTATGACAACCTTCAAACTTCCAAGTATCAGACTTCAGCAATACAAATATCTCAAGTTAACTCATGAAAATTCATTACTCTCACTTAATGTCACAGCTATACTAACCACAACCTTGTTATCATCTAATATGGTCTGAAGAAATGTCCAAGACCTAATAGAATCAGAGAGGTGATGGATATATTAAATAAGGGTGAATTGGGTTTGAGCCTGTTGTATAAATATGAGGTGTCAGCGATCAGTGGGTTCAGAGTTTTACTAAGTATGAGTAACTGTAATAAAGCTCTTGCATGGAAGTGCGACTTGAATTCAGCTATCATTTGAAATATAACATTTGGAATGTAGCAGAGGATGATTGAATCAAAACAGAAAAGTTTTGTGACATGATCATCTTCCCTGTCATCTTAAAATGAGCCTGATGGCCACTGTAAGAATGAAGTTACAATGTGGACCCGGGTTACTGCTTTACCAAAGAGACAGCAAGGTATGGTCGAAGCAGTAAGCCCTTTCAGCAATGGGGCATGTGAAATGGACCAGGAAGTCAAGTGGTCCATAAAATTTTATCACATCAACCAAACTGCAAATTACCATTTGTACCAGTGTGGATTGTACATGCTCAGAATTTGGTGGAAATGATGGGTGAAAATAGCTCAATCGAGGTTTTGGTCAAAATCCTAAATTCCATCAGTAATAATTAACCAAATCCCAGCTTGGGAAATGACTCCAATTAGTTCTATTTCTTCAGAGATCTTGTACTGCATGTAGGCAGAAAATGTGGCACTGGAAAGGCATAGCAGATCAGGCAGCATCTGAGGAGCAAGAGCAAAAGCCCTTCATCAGGAATGAGGCTTGTGGGCTGGGGGGGCTGAGAAATAAATGGGTGGGTAGTTTGGGGGAGGTAGTTGGGAATGCAATAGGTAGATGAAGGTGGGGGAGAAGGTGAGAGGTCGGAGAGGAGGGTGGAGCAGATAGATGGGAAAAACAATGGCCAGGTCATGAGGGCAGTGCTGAGTTGGAGGCTTGGAGCTGGGATAAGGTCAGGGAAGAGGAAATGAGGAAACTGGTGAAATCCACATTAATCCCGTGTGGTTGCAGGGTCCCAAGAAGGAAGATGAGGTGTTCTTCCTCCAGGCGTTGAGTCGTTTGCCGACGGAGGAGGCCCAGGACCTGTATGTCCTTGGTGCAGTGGGAGGGGGTTTTGAAGTGTTCAGCCATGGGGCAGTGGGGTTGGTTGGTGCAGGTGTCCCAGAGATGTTCTCAGAAACGATCTGCAAGTTGGCGTCCTGTCTCCCCAATGTAGAGGAGACCACATCGGCTACAACGGATACAGTAGATGATATTTGTGGAGGTACAGGTAAATTTTCTGTCAGATCTTTGGGGGCCTTCGACGGAGGTGAGGGGAGAGGTATGGACGCATTGGCAGGGGAAGATGCCGGGAGTGGGGTGACCTACCTTGAAGAAGTTCTCCTCCTCCCTTTACAACTGATTCTCCTGCTCCTCGGATGTTGCCTGAGCTGCTATGCTTTTCCAGCACCACACTCTGATGTCCAGCATCAGCAGTCTTCACTTTCTCCACTCAGGCAGAACGGCCCTCATTAAAGCCAAAGTCTCAGAAAGAACTTAGTGAGGTCATCATAAACTGACTGCAATCAGGAAGATATGGTTAATTATAAAAGAGGCAGTCTTAAAGAACAGAGAGGCGCCTTGAAGGTTATTGGTGAATAAAACAGAAGTAATTGTACTGTACATGAATGCCTGGTATGATTACCAATTCACAGATTCTAAAGGATTGACAGAAAATAATGAGGAGTCAAGTACCTCTTCTACCCGAATGCTGCACAGCTATGAGGCTCAAACAGGCACAATTGACAGTTTATCCGATGCTGGACAAATCAGTTCTAATGGTCAATAGGTGACCATTAGATGGTCAATAGGTGACAACTTCCAAAAGTGGTCTTAAAGTCAAATATTTTCCAGAAAGTACATGTTAATGGAGGAATATGACTATTTTAAGTATAGCAGGGAAAGGCACTGGAAAATATACAGATATGTAAATAAGGATAAATGTAAAGATCCAAATATTTAAGGATGACAGGCAGGAGGCAAGGCTCATTGGGTTAGAAATAATTTATTAACTTGTGCAGAGGACTGGCTAAATAACAGAAAGCAGAGTGTAGGGATAAATGGATCCTTTGCTGGTTGTCAAGATGTAACTAGTGGGGTGTGTGGGATCGTGTTTAAATAATGTTCGAAATCGGTGGGTGACGATAATAGCCTCTTTATTCAGCGACTGTAGTAGGACAAGTTCGAGGCGGGGATAGAATCCTGAAATACAGTTCTTACAGGAGCCTCTTTATACAGAATTCTTACACATATTAAAATTCCATCACTATGGTGTTACATTGTTTTAACTACAAAGATTTGAGGGACTTCCTTTCTGGGGATACAGATGGGTTAAACATCTGTTAAATGGTGGCTGTTACTTCTGATGGGATGAAGAGTATCTGTCCAGTCTGCTTGCATAATTAAGAGGTGTTAGTCCTTTTGCCTTTTAAGTTAGTAAATGTTGGTCAAAATACTAGGCCGATATGCTCTAAAAAATTACAAATTGCGCCTGTACTTAATAAAAGAATAAAGGGTATTAAACTGATCACCGCAACTGAGTTGTGACATTTGTTTACTATTTGCCAATGAGAGTTTGATTCATTCATGCAGTGTCATGAGAGCCCAATTTTGACAATTAAGGGGATAGTGGCCCTGTTAAAAGGTATTCAGCTAGTACATACTAATTGGGGAAACTGGTGTTCTGTAATATACTCAGGTCCGAGAGACGGTTGGTAAGGGCTGATTAATAGAACATAGAATCCCAACAGCGTGGAAACAGCCTTTTGGCCCTACAAGACCACACTGACCCTCCGAAGAGCATCCCTCCCAAACCCATCCCCTTAACCTATAACCTGACATTTTCCATGACTAATGCACCTAATCTACACATCCCTGAACAGTATGGATAATTTTCGCATGACCAATTCACCTAATCTGCACATTTTGGACTGTGGGAGGAAACCCACACAGACACGTGGAGAACATGCAAACTCCACACAGACAGTCACCAGAGGCTGGAATTGCCTGGGACCCTGATGCTGTCTCCCGGTTTAACCAAGTAATTTCCTCCTTATTCCCCTGATATTATAAATGTTTTGCGGAGACTCAAGGGAGGTGGTACTGTTTATGATATTGACACCTATTCAGACGTAGCTTTTGATATAGAAATAGGCCTGATAAGGGTTGAAGGCGAATGGGTTGAAAGGGATGTTTTAACTTTAGTCTATATTCTAATAGTAAAATATACTACAAAACACGGTTTTACAAAGGAATGAATGAAACCGGGTTCTTGTAAACAACGGCTTCACAAGGTTATGAATGAATGAACGGAAACCCAGTATTAATTAATATAGCAAGCTGGTGAGTGAGTTCGTAAAGATAACCTACAACATAATATCTCACAGGTGCAACAGGGTTCAGTCCTCAAGCCCAAACTATTTCCAATCTGTTATTGGCATGGATATGGTGATAGAAAGTATTGTAGCCAAATTTGCAAATGACACTAAAACAGGTGAGATACTAAGTTGCAAAGAAGAAATAAGAATTGGTTAGTGCAGGTAAATGGACCGAAGTATGGCAGATGCGGATTAACTTGGATATGTGTGAAGTTATCTACTTTGGTCAGTGGAACAAAAAAAAACTTTTTATCTAAATGGACAGAAACTGAGGTATCCTCGTGCATGAATCACAGCAAGCTAATATGCAGGTTGAGCAGGTAATAAGGAAGGCAATTGGAATTTTATCATTTATTACTAAAGGAATAACAAAGGGAAACAGTGCAACAACTGTACAAGGCACTGTTGAGACTGCACCTGGAGTGCTGCGTACAAGTTTGGTGCTCTTAGTTGAAGAGGGGGATGTACTGGAGGCAGTTCAGAGGAGGTCCACTAGATTGATTCCAGGGATCAGAGGTTTGTTTTTTGAAGAGAGATTACACAGTTTAGGCCTATATTCTCTGGAGTTTACAATGAGGGAAGATCTAATTCAGGTATACATGATGCTAAAAGGAATTGATAAAATAGATGTAGAAAAGATGTTTCCTAATGTAGGGTAATCTGGAACAGAAGGTCATAGTTTAAGGATCGGAGTGAGCAGATTTAAAACTGAAATGAGGAGAAATTACTTCTTTTGAAGATTCTTGCATCTATAGAATTCACTACCCAGAATGCAGTGGTTCTAGGACATTTAGTAAATTTAAGGACAAGATAATCAGATTTTGAATAAGTTTTGGGTTGAAGGGTTATGGAGAGTGGGCAGGAAAATGGAGTTGAGGTCAAAATGAGATTGAAGAAGAATAGAAGAATATCTTTTACTGTCATGCATACTCAAGTACGGAAGTACAGGAGTACAGTGAAAAGTTTACAATGTCACCCCATTTGGCGTCATTTTAGATTCAAAGTACCTAGATACAGATCTTAGATACAAAATATAAAATTAAAAAGAAAAATGTAACATTACTTAAAGTTGTTCATAATATAATTTACCAAATTGAGAATAAAGTTAAAAAGATTAACATTATAGTCTTTCAGAAGGTCAGCACGGGGGGCTTCCATGTGTGGACTGCTTGGGTTCGCAGGCCACTGACCACCTGCACCAGTTCCCAATTCAACAACCATCCAGTCCACTCAGATCTCCAGCCAGCTGGCCATCCCCACTCTGCGCAAACCCTCAGCCCACTGGTCGTCCCTGTTTAGCCATGATCATAGTAAATGACAGAGCTGGCTCAAGAGACTGAATTGCCTACCCATCTTTATTCTTCAGTTTTTATGAAGTACAAAGAAGGAGGGGAAGAAAACAGTGTAAGCTCAAACATTGCATCTGGGACACAGTTCCAGTTCAGAAAGAGGTAGAAGACAGGGCAAAGGGCAGAGTTTAAAGAGACAAGTAATACAGTATAAACTAGAGATACCACCAGAAATATAAACCCAGGAGGTGGAGAAACATAAATGGCCATAAACAAATGAGAAGGCAAGTTAATAAAAAATGGCAAATAATAACTATACTGCTGGAGAGAACTGAGCAAAAGAGAGACATGCCATAAAAGGGACAAAAGGCTTTATCACTTCGGTGGATATACTCCAAGAAAAATGTCCCTGATGAGACTATTAAGACAAAAGCAAAATTAACGGCAAGATGCTTTGAAGAAAAAATACACTATCAAGATACAAGGGGAGATTCAGCAATGGAAGGAAAAGTAATTGTTAATTTTTTTGGCTTTGTTAGCAAAATATATTTGGGAGTGGAGATCAATTATTACTGAAGTTGCATTTTTGCAAGGAGATCCGTCGACGTCTTTCTTCATCCTCTAAAAGCAACACGAAATGCAGTGGGATACTTGAAGTCAAATAAATGTGTATATGGCCGAATGATACCTCTAGAATTTGGCACCTCTCAGTAAGAACTGCGTGAGACGCAGACAGATCATTTGTTGATAATATATTGTGGAATAATGTACACTCAATGAGAAAAAGACCGAGGGCTGATATGATACAGATGGTGGAAAATGGAGAGATCTCCAAGTTGAAATGAGTAGGGAGGAGCAGTCAGCTATTAACATTGTTTTACAATGAAAGCAGCAAATTCTGGGAAATGTTGGGCATACCGGAAATAGGATGTTTGGAACTTGAAAAAAAATGCTTTCTTCCTGCTCCGAAAAGGCCAACCACACCTAGAATATACTGGGACAACAATGTGGAGTAATTAACCAAAAAGTGTGATCATAACATAACACAGGAACTCTCACTGAGTTATTAAGGCAAATTCATTTGAAAATTTTAAAACTAAGGCTAAATGATTTTTGTTAGTGAAAGGTACGAAGATACTGGATAAAAGAAATGGAGATACAGTTCAACCACAATCAAAACACAAATGCTCAAGAGAATCCTTCTTGACCTGCAATCTTCTTCCCGACCTCTCCGCCCCCACCCCCTCTACGGCCTATCACCCTCAACTTAACCTCCTTCCACCTATTGTATTCCCAACGCCCCTCCCCCAAGTCACTCCTCCCTACCTTTTATCTTAGCCTGCTTGGCACACCCTCCTCATTCCTGAAGAAGGGCTTATGCCCACAACGTCGATTCTCCTGTAGCTTTGATGCTGCCTGACCTGCTGCGCTTTTCCAGCAACACATTTTTAAGCTCAGAATTACAGTCCACTCCTGTTCTAAGTTCCACAGGGAATACTCATCAGGCACTTGGATGCTGAGTTCAGTTATTGCAAACTGAGGTAACCAGGCCCAGATCATGTTCGGATATTGGTATCTGAGGAGTTTCAGTGCAAGAGCATTGTGATAGTGAAAATTTAAGTCAATACTCCACGTATGCTGTAAGAATAAAGAAGTTCCTTTAATTATGGAAAATCTACAAAGACAGAATGAAGAAAATAAATAAAACTAATACTGCAAATCCACCACAGATATCTGGTAAAAATAATATTAATAGTTGGGAATATGGGTCGAGGGATAATACAAAATGTGTTACACTTTCCAACAAGTTGACTTTTTGAATATATTGTGTGATAGTTTTATCTCAGATTGGTCAGATAATGTATTGCTGCAGTAAATGTTCTGCATGTCAGGAACAAGTGAGCTTGCCACACTTCAGTTGAAAAATTACCACAGTTAGTATCAGATGGCACAATCCAAATGCCACAACACTCGTGATCTTGGTATACAACATGTCTGATGTGGATATTATCCAGCTAAATATTTTCATGCCAGTTCTTAATGTACAGGTGGTTACTAGTGTTTAGATCAATGGGCAATGGTAGCTTTCTCACTATTTAATGAGCTATTGTACCTAACTGAGGCAATAAAGAGTCAACGTATTTTCAATTGTAAAGTATATGACAGTCAAGTTCAAACCTGAAGTCAATTCCTGAAAACATAGAACATTTTCAGGAAGAATCAGTTGGCAGTGATAAGGGGAGTAGAATTTTTTGCTAATTAATCAAAAGACCAAGAGTCATATTCCTACAGTCTCAATGCATAACAGGTAAGTCAGCATATTACATAATTGAAACTGAGACTTCCTTCCAACCTCAGGGAGGCTGAAGCAGACCAGATAGTCCCTCTCCCACTGCACCCCATGACTTGTCCTACCTACCGATCTTCTTTTCCACCGATCCACTCCACCTTCCCCCCCTGACCTATCACCTTCATCCTCCCCCCCCACTCACCTATTGTACTCTATGCTACTTTCTCCCCACCCCCACCCTCCTCTCATTTATCTCTCCACCCTTCAGGCTCTCAACCTGTATTCCTGATGAAGGGCTTTTGCCCGAAACGTCGATTTTACTGCTCCTCGGATGCTACTTGAACTGCTGTGCTTTTCCAGCACCACTCTAATCCAGCATATTTAATTAGAATGATAGGAGCTCTTCACGTTTGCAACAACTGTCTGAATGAGTTGCCAAATTAGTTCCTCTCTCTGTCCCCTTTCTCAACAGCTCAATAAATGTCTTTTTTTTTCAAAATTCTTTTAAAAGTTACTATTGTAGATGCTTCCACTACTATTTCAGGAAGTGCATTCCAGCTCAGAGTAACAAAAACAGTTCAAAGAAATCTTATCCCCTTCTGGCTTTTTTGCCATTTGCCTCAAGTTTGCATCCTCTGGTCATCATCAACACTGTAACCAGTGGAAACAGTTTCTCCTTATTTATTCTGTCAAACCCTTCCACAATTTTGAACGAGCCTATTACATCTTCCATCTATCTGCTCTTCTGGAAAGGAGAACAGCACCAGGTTCTCTGGAGGTACAAATTCCTGCAGATGCTGGGATCTATACAGAAAACAACAAATGCTGGAGATCACAGCGGGTCAGGTAGCATCCATGGAGAGAGAGTAAGCTAACGTTTCAAGTCCAGATGACTCTTCATCGGAGCTTCAGCTTGCTCTCGGACCCATTGTGATTGTCAGCCCAAGTTTCTCTGGTTTCTACCTGAAACTGATGTCCTGCTTGTTGCAATTCAATAACCTCCTCCACGATCACAAAAAGTTACAATGCAGGTTAAGCAATTAAGGAGGCATATGGAATGCATTTTTTTTGGCAAGGAGTATAGATAACAAAGCTACAGAAGCATTTCTACAAGTTTCAAGGACATTGGAAAGACAGTCGCAATCGCGCCAAAGACAGTTTTGGTTTCCTTACTGAGGTAAGGATATTTCTGCATTGGGGAAAGTTGAGAGAATGTGAACTAGATTGATTCTTGGGATAAAGGAATTGCCTTTTGAGGAATGGTTGAACTTCTACTCAATGAAGTTTAGAGGATGACAGGCAAATTTACTGAAACATACAACATTCTGTGGGGAGTTGACAAACTAGATACGAGGAGGATTATTATTCCTCACTGGGAACCTAGAATAGAGTTTCAAAATCACATGTCTCCCAAAGAAAGACAAGAGCAATAATCTCTCAGAAGCTCGATAATCTTTGAAATTCAACATCCAAAAGAGTTGTAGCACCTGGGTTATTAAAGACATTCAAGGCTGAATTAGATACATTGCTACTCTACAAGGCAGCCTGCTTGGCACACTTTCCTCATTCCAGAAGAAACGCTCATACCCGAAACATCGATTCTCCTGCTCCTTGGATGCTGCCTGGCCTGCTGCGCTTTTCCAGCAACACATTTTCCGCTCAGATCTCCAGCATCTGCGGTGCTCACTTTCTCCTAGTCGGCAGAAGAGGTTTTTTACTCACAGGATGTGGGCATCGCTGGCATAGCCAGTATTCATTAGCCATCCCTAATTACCCAGAGGGCATTTATCAGTCAGCCACATTACTATGGGTCTGGAGTCACATGTAGACCAGACCAGCTAAGGACAGCAGTTCCCTTCCCAAAAGGACATTAGTGAGCCAGATGGGGTTTTCCCAACACTCAACAATGATGTCATAGTCATCATTAGCCTACTCTTGCTTCTATTTCCTATATTTTTATCTTCACCCTTGACAAAACCCTCTGAAACTTCCCCAGCTTGAGCCCAAAAAGATATCTATTCCTCTTCATTCAAAAGGAATACAGCATCAGAACCCCAAGAGTTGGTTGAAAAGACTGTCACTGGATAGATCTCATCCATTAGGGGAGAGACAAATTTCAAAAAGTTTGGGTTTCTCAGGCCAGAAAGGAGGCAATTCTTCAGAAGTAACCAGAAAAGTGTGACTTCAGACTGCACCGAAAAGGCAAATCATAAGCACTATTTCAAACTCAAATCTCAAAACAAGTTCAAGGATGAAATCAGTTTTATTTTTATTCACCCATGGGATATGGCCTTCACTGGCTGGGCCAGCATTTGTTGCCATCCCTAGTTGTCATTGAGAACAAGACAGTGAGCTGCCTTCTTGAACCGCTGTGGTCCATTTGCTGTTGGTACTCAAATGTTAAGGAGGAAATTCCAAGATTTTGACCCAATGACAGAAGGATAAATTTCCAAGTCAGGCTAGTGAGTTACTTGGAAGGGAACCTTCAGTTATTGTGGTCCCATATACATTAGCGCCTCCACATACGAACGACCCCGTTCACAAAAAATCGGTTTACGAACAGAATTGTAAGTAAAATTTTGCTTCAACGTATGTACAAAATTCAAGGTACGAACGAAGGTGAACATTTTAAATGACAATGTGATGTCCCATTTTCAGAAAATTCTGCAACAAAGAATAAAACAAGTTTCTCTGGATTGTTTTCTTGTGGCATCACCAACCTCCAAGAGACAAAAAAAGAGAAAAGACTCCGGAAATATCCTAACAGTGGGAAAGTGGATTCAGTTCGCAAAATTTTCAGTTCGCGAACCTGGTCCCGGAACGGATTAAGTTTGTAAGTCGAGACGCCACTGTATCTGTTGCCCTTGGTCTTGTCGATGGGTTGCTGTAGAAACAGCCTTGGTGAATTTCTAATGGCGCACCTTGTGGATGGTACACACTGTGTACCATACTTTGTGGATGTGATACCAATCAGGCATGCTGCTTTGTTCTGGACAGTGTCAAGCATCTTGACTGTTGCTGGAGCTGTGCTCATCCATGCAAGTGCAGAGTACTACACATAATCCGGACTTGTGCCTTGTAGATGGTGGACAGGCTCTGGGGTATCAGAAGGTGAGCTATTCACTGCATGATTCTGAACCTCTGACCTGCTGTTGAAGCCACATTACTTATATAATTAGTCCAGTTCTATTTCTGGTCAATAGTAACTGTCTAGGTATCGATAGTGGATTCAATGAATGTCAAAGGGTGATGGTCAGCTTATCGCTTGTTGGAGACAATAATTGCCTAGCATTAATTTTTCAGCCCAAGTTGGAATATTGTGCAGCTCTTATTGCGTTGTATCTGGACTGCTTCGGTGTCTGGGAAGACATGAATGGTGGTGAACACTGAAATCAACAAATATTCCCCTCTGACCTTATGAAGGAAGGAACCTCTTTGTAACAGGCATTTGCGTAATCAGCAGAGCCGAAAGCATATCCAAGTTATTTCAAAAAATGACACCACTGAATTCCACAATAGATGGTGTATAAGATTTGTGGATGAATAAATTAAAATGGGTTCAGTGTTGTTCCTCATTTGTATATACCTTCTGACTATGTGTCGGTTGACCATTCCTATTCAACATTTAGCCACGAAACAAGTTCAACTTGTACACCCCTGTTTGGCCCTCCACAATCACAAGTTTGTACAAAAGTATAATTGAACAACTGAAAACTAATAATTATTTGTGCAGAAAAATTCAAGACAACGTGGTTGCAGGTCTTTTTAAAAAAGTGCTTAAAATGTGGCACATTTTACATTCGGTAGATTATTTTTGTTAGAATTCCATGTCATTTACATAAAGAATCTACACATTTTTTATTTACAGAAGGCACCACTGACAGAAGCTAGCTAATTCAGCACAGAGTGAGGATGAAACTTAGCAAACCCTTTGCTCGAAACAATTCAATTGGTCAGCGGAAACCCTTTTAGAGATGTACTGCACAGAAACAAATCCTTCGGTCCAATCATCCATGCTGACCTGACATACTAACCTAATCTAGTCCTATTGGCCAGCACTTGGTCCATATCCCTCTAAACCCTTCCTAATCATGTACCCATCCAATGTCTTTTATGTGTTGTAATTGTACCAACTTCCACCACTTCCTGTGGCAGTTCATTCCATACACACACCGTCCCCTGAGTGAAAAAAAGTTGCCCTTAGGTCCCTTTTAAATCTTTTCCCTCTCACCCTAAACCTATGCCCTCTAGTTCTGGACTCCCCAAACCCAGGGAAAAGACTTTGCCTATTTACCCTATCCATGCCCCTCATGATTTTATAAACCTCTATAAGGCCACCCCTCAGCCTCTGACACTCCAGGGAAAACAGACCCAGCCTATTCAGCCTCTCCCCATAGCTCAAACCCTCCAACACCGGCAACATCCTTGTAAATCTTTCCTAAATCCTTTCAAGTCTCACAACATCCTTCCGATAGGCAGACCAGAATTGCACACAATATTCCAAAGGTGGTGCAACCAATGTTCTGTACAACTGCAACATGACCGCCCGAACTCTATACCAAATGCACTGACCAGCAAAGGAAAGCATACCAAATGCTTCCTTCACTATCCTATCTACCTGTGATTCTACTTCCAAGAAACTATGAACCTAAACTCCAAGATCTCTGTTCAGCAACACTCTCCAGCACCTTCTCATTAAGGATATATGTTGTGCCCTGATTTGCCTTTCCAAAATGCAGCACCTCACATTTATCTAAACTAAACTCAACTGCCACTCAGTGGACCCAGCCACAAAGCAGTGGACCCAGCGCCGGTTCTTGTGGCACACCACTGGTCACAGGCCTCCAGTACGAAACCTTCCATCACCACTCTCTGTCTTCTACCTTCGAGCCAGTTCTGTATCCAAATGGCTAGTTCCCCCTGTATTCTGTATGATCTAACCTTGCTCACCAGTCTACCATGAGGAACCTTGTCGAATGCCTTATGAATTCCATATAAATCACATCGACCTCTCTGCCCTCAATTGTCTCTGTTACTTCTTCAAAAGTTCTTGAGACATGATTTCCCACGCACAGAGCTATGTTGACTATCAGTCCTTGCCTTTACAAATACATGTACATCCTGTTCTTCAGGATTCTCTCCAATAACTTGCCCTGATATCAGGCTCACCAGTTTATAGTTCCCTGGATTTTCCTTACCATCTTTCTTAAACAGTGGCACCATGTTAGCCAACCTCCACTCTTCCGGCACCTTACCTGTGACTATCAATGATACAAATATCTTAGCAAGGGGCCCAGCAAACACTTCCCTAGCTTCCCGCAGATCAGGTTACACCTGATCAAATCCTGGAGATTTATCCACCTTCAGCCATTAAGACATCCAGCACTTCCTCCTCTGTAATATGGACATTTTCCAAGATGTCACCATCTATTTCCCCACATTCAAGATCTATATTCTCCAAGATGTCACCATCTATATCTTCCATGTCCTTCTCCACAATAAACACTGATGCAGAATACTCGTTTAGTATCTTCCCTCATCTCCTACAGTTCCACACATAGGGCCCCTCAAAGATCAGCAAGGCAGCCCATTCTCTCCCTAGTTACCCTTTGTCCTTAATGTATTTATAAAATCCCTTTGGCTTTTCCTTAACCCTATTTGCCAAAGCTATCTCATGTCCCCCTTTTGCTCTCGTGATTTTCCTCTTAAGTATACTCCTACTGCCTTTTTACTCATCTAAGGATTCACTTGATCTCTGCTGTCTCTACCTGACATGTGCTTCCTTCTTTTTCTTAACCAAAACTCAATTTCTCTTGTCATCCAACATTCCCCAATCAACTTTTGAAAGTTCTTGCCTAACATCATCAAAATTGGCCTTCCTCCAATCTATTCTTTTCCATCATTATTTTAAAACTAATACAATAATGTTTGCTGGCTCCAAAGTGCCCCCCCACTGACACCTCAGTCACTTGCCCTGCCTTATTTCCCTAGAGTAGGTCAAGTTTTGCATCTTCTCTCGTGGGTACATCAACATACTGAATCAGAAAATTGTCTTGTACAGTATTAACAAATTGCTCTCCATCTAAACCCTTAACACTATGGCAGTCCCAGTCTATATTTGCAAAGTTAAAATCCCCTACCATAACACACTATTTTTCTTACAGATAACTGAGATCTCCTTACAAATTTGTTTCTCATTTCCCGCTGACTGTTAGGTGATCATCCCTTTCTGACTTCTCAGTTCCATCCAAATAATTTCCCTGGATGTATTCCCAGGAATATCATCCCTAAGAGCAGACATAATGCTATCCTTTATCAAAAACGCCACTCCCCCTCCTCTCTTGCCTCCCTTTCTATCCTTCCTGTAGCATTTGTATCCTGGAACATTAAGCTGCCAGTCCTGTCCATCCCTGAGCCACGTTTCTGTAATTGCTATGATATCCCAGTCCCATGTTTCGGATCATGCCCAGTGTTCATCTGCCTTCCCTGTTAGGCCTCTCGTACTGAAATAAATGCAATTTAATTTATCAGTCCTACCTTGTTCTCTGCTTTGTCCCTGACTGACTCGCTCCTTTTCCCAACTATACCAGCCTCAGGTTGATCTCTATCTCCTTGGGTCCCATTCCCCTACCTTACTCATTTAAATCCCCCTGGGCAGCTCTAGCAAATTTCCCTGCTAACATATTAGTCCCCTTCCAATTCAGATGAAATCTGTCCTTCTCTTCTACCATGGAAGAGATTCCAATTATCCAAAAATGTGAACCCTTCTCCCTGCACCAGATCCACAGCCATGCATTCATCTGCTCTATCCTCCTATTCCTGCCCTCATTAGCTCATAGTATCAGGAGTAATTCAGATATTATTACCCTCAATGACCTGCTTTTTAAATTCTTGCCTAACTTCCTACATTCTCCCTTCAGAACCTCATCCTTTTCCCTTCCTATGTTGTTCGTTCCAATGTGTGCAATGACCTCCTGCTGATCCCTCTCCCCTTTGAGAACATTCTGCACCCTCTCCAAGATATTCTTGATCCTGGCACCAGGGAGGCAACACATCATTCTGATTTCTCACTGCTGGCCGCAGAAATGTCTGTCTGTGCCTCTGCCTAGAGAGTCCCCTATCACAATCGATTGCTTGGAACCCGACATACCCTTCATTACATTAAAGCCATTCTTGGTACCAGAAACTTGGCTGTTCGTGCCACATTCCGCTGAGAGTCTATCACCCCCACATTTTCAAAAACAGCATACTTGTTTGAGATGGAGATAGCCATAGAAGGCTCCTGCACTACCTGCCTCTCTCTCCTACCCTTCCTTGAGTTAACCCATCTACTTGATTTTGTCTGCGGTTTTTCTCCTTTCCTGTAACTGACATCCACCATACCCCCTAGCTCCTATAAATTCCTAATCGCCTAAATGCCAGTCCAACCAATCCATACGATCTGAAAGGATTCACTCCCAAATTGTATCAGAAAATATTTTGTGTAGGGTATCACTGGTTTGGCCAACATTGCCCATGCTCGATATAATTACAGCTGACTATGAAACTGCCAACCTCACCATGACATGGCAAAAAATACTAAAACTGGGCCCTTCTGATGCAGAGATAATGTCTCTATCTCTGGACCAAGAGGCTTGGGTTCAAGTCTCACCTGCTCAACTCTGAACGGGTTGATTTGAAACAAAATAAAACTGCACCTCAGCCAATTGTAACTACAACTTAACAGAGAATTTGATAGATAACTTCACCATTCAGAAATTGTGCTTTTGTTTTCAGGAAATATAAAGGTGGCTTGCAATAAGATAATTCATACGACCAGAATAACAATGGTACACTAAATAATGAATTAATGGTTTTCGTCATTCTCTCTCTTGCTCTACACTACACACAAGATGTCTGTGATAAGTCTCCATAAGTACTGAAGCCAGAAACTGGCCACTGGTAAGTTGCTGCCTGGAAAGGCAATAGAGCCAAAGTGGATTTGGCTCTCTATTATGACAGTGTTTTAAAATGCTTTCCTCCTTTTCCACATTTTCACAGAAATAAACAATCAGGTCATTAAATAACCAGATCACGTTTCCATGCAATCTTTCTCCTGCAGGTTTTGTGACCTGAAACTGGCAGCTGTAGTGTATTCCATATTGAAATTTTGGACATTCATCCTGTATTTCCTGTCATCTTGTGAAACAGAATATCACCTCGCAGATCAGAACATTAATCAGCTAAAACAAATCTACTACCTTGAAATGCAAATGAACAAGGATAGAGCTTAGAACGGTGCAGCACAGGAACTGGCCCTTCAGCCAAATTGGATGCTAAATTACACTCATCCCTTCTGCCTGCCTTTGATTCATTTTCCTCCATTCCTTGCAAATTCATGTGCTTACCTAAGAGTCCCTTAAACGCCCCTATCATATCTGCCTCCCCTATTACCTCTGGCAGTGTGTTCTAGACTCCTACCACTCTGTAAAAAAACTTGCCCCTCACATTTCCTTTGATCTTTCCCCCTCTCATCTTACATGCATGCCTTCTAGTTTCAAACATTCAACTCTGGGAAAAAGATTCTGACTGTCAAAATTTTGCATCTCATAATTTTATAGACTTCCATCAAGTCTCCCCTCAGCCACCACCGCCGCTCTAGAGAGTAGTGGTAGAAGGGTGTTTTTCAGGCTGGAGGTCTGTGACTAGTAGTGTTCTGCAGGGATCCATATTGGGACCAAGGAGATTTTCCTGCCTCTTCTTACAGCTCATTCCCTCTAATCTAGGCACCATCCTAGTAAACCTCTTCTGTACTCTCTCCAAAGCCGCCACATCCTTTCTATACTGCAGTGACCAGAATTGAACGTAATATTCTAAGAATGGCCGAACCCAAAGTTTTATAAAGCTGCAACATAACAACTTCAATCCCCCACCAACAAAGGCAAGCATGCCATATGTCTTCTTTACCACCCTATTAACTTGCATGCCCACCTCTAGGAAGCCATAGACTTGAACACCAAGATCCCTCTGTACATCAATGCTGTTCAGGGTCTTGCCATTAACTGTATGCTTTTCCTTAACATTTGATCTCCAAACGTTCAGCACTTACTTGGATTAAACTCCATCTGCCATTTTTCCACCCATATCTGCAACTGATCTATATCCTTTGACAACCTTATACCTTATCCACAACTCCAACAATCTTTGTATCATCTGCAAACTTACTAACCAATCCATCTATATTTTCATCCAAGTTATTTAACTATCACCAACAGAGGTCCCAATATGGATCCCTGCAGAACACTACTCGTCACAGACCTCCAGCCTGAAAAACACCCTTCTACCACTACTCTCTGGCATCTATGGACAAACTAATTCTGATTCCATTTGGCCAAGTCACTGTGAATCCCAGGCATCTTAATCTTCTGGATGAGCTTACCAGGAGGGACCTTGTTGAGAGCATTACTAAAATCCATACAGACAACATCCACTGCTCTACCCTCATCTATCCTCACCTTTGAATTTTTCGAAGAGGTGGCAATCAAGTTAGTAAGACATGACTTCCCCTGCACAAAGCCATGCTAACTGTTCCTCATTAGGCCTAAAAATGATTGGTCAAGAAAAGAATAATGAAATAACTGAATACACATCGGAAATATCCCTTTCAAATCTTAAAATAACAACACTTCTGTTTCACAAAGTTTCAGAACAACTGGCACAATCAAAAGGTTCTCTTTTTCTCTTACTGGTGATTAAATCTTCTGGCCAGGATTTCATGATGAATCCACTTCTGTAACTAAGACTAAACATTTTTTAATGCAATTTCCTTGAATATTAAAGGGTTCTCACCAGGCACCAATGATGTTAATATTCATGAACACCACTAATAATCAAAGCTAGATGATCAACCATAATGATATCCAGGCAACTTTAACAAGTTTGGCATTGTAAAATAACTTCTAAGTGCAATCATTCAACACTAATTCTCCCAAGTATTTGTATGCATTCCAAACTATTAGACACTAATTCCAGAATATCGACATATACTGCATTGCAAAAACAAATCAAAATACTGCCTAGGCCGACAACCTGAAACCGAAATGCAAAAAACTGATGATACTCAACAGATCAGAATGTGGAGAGAAAAATGAAGGTAACATCTCAGGTCAATGTAACGGACATAATAACACAATACTCTCACGACTAACAATCAATTCACCAGGATACAACAATTTGCATTTTGTGACCATGATCTGGGTCTAAGTTGACATCCAACATCCAAGACACTGGTATGAGGTGGTGATTGCAATATTAATTTCAATTTGCACAAAACCACAATAGAACATACTGTCAATGTTCAGCAAATCACATCTGACAGGAATCAACAATTAATGAGTAATAAAATCTCATGATGGCTTACAGTTCCACAGACACTGGCTGCCTTCATTTAGCTGGCCCAGATGGTTTTCCCTATGTGTGCGTCAAATTTGTCAAAAACTATTAAGTGCTGTGAGGGACTCTACAATTGACTTAGCCTGACATACAGACAGAAACATATTTCGTCCAGCTTTTTTGTTTCTTTGATGAGACTCAAGCACTCAAGACCTATTAATGTGGCCCGATTCCCCAACCTGGATTGTAACAACTCACATTAACACAGATCCAGACAGTTTTCTAGTTTCAGTGCCAGTTTTGCAACACATTTTATCAACCAAGCCATTAATCTGAAATTAACCTCTATTTACAGTGTATATTTTAAATATTTGGAATTACTCCTAAAGTGGATTGTTAGAAATCAAGCAACTATTGAAATGCAGTCACACCAGAAGTGTTTTTATTTTAACCCAATTTTGTTCAATACCAGCACATTGGGCATCAGGGTTTCAGCGAATTGCTCTTCGAGTTCAGGCATTTTGGCCTGAAATTGCAGAGTTCTCTCCCTAAAACTCTTGCTCCTACCTAAAAATTGTTCCTTGACACATTTTTTGGTCACCTGTTCACATATCACCTCCTAAGGCTCAGTGTCAAATTTCATATGTTTCTGTTGAATGTTAAGTACATATGCAAATTAATGAGTGCATCAAAGCCATTTAACAACGCATCTGTGAAGATGGTTTACTTTTAATCTGTGTAACAAAGGCAAAATGTGCAGCTCCAAATTATTTATTTGATGGGTTCAAGTTCAAGAATCCCCTTTTTTTAAATCGCCTCCAAAAACGTGGCACCAAAAGTGGATTTCAAATCTTCCTCATAACTCTGCATTCAAGCTAGTAATATTAAACTGTGGTGCAGTGCTCAGCCTGGAGACAAGCTTAAAGCCACGTGTTCAGTCTCTCAGACATTCTAGCTCTACTCATTAAACTATATCAATGACCATCCTATCTCACCCTCTTTGCCACTGAAATCTGATCAACCTTCACAGGATTCCTGAGCTTGATTCCCCACAAATTCTACTCATTCAGAATTCTAATCACCTCACCATGATGTGTGCCAAGTCATTCACTAATTCATTTTCCCTTCCTCACTCAGCTAAAATTGCTCAAGTGCCCAGATACATCAATTTCTAAACCTACATTGTCTACAAACTCCTGCAGCCCAGTCTCTCAGCTCCCACTGTCAGCTCTTTAAATACTGGTTTATTTCATATTCTTGCCTTCCTCCTTTCTGTTATTGGTGAACAAGTTTTCAAACAGGACTCAGTTTTCTGGACATCTACTCCAAAACTCCTTAGTCTTCCTACATCTTTTTACCAAACTTCAAGGTGTTTGAAAACTTATTTGCTTGAACATATCTCAGTCACCTTCTGAATTGCTCCCAATTGCTGTTGAGTGTCTCATCATCTCTCACCTTCAGTGCTATTTCTAAGTGCTCAAACAGTGTTCAAAGCAGGTTTCTGCAAACATTTTTGAATGACACAATAAATCTGATCTCACAAAGACATATACACAAGAGGGTACTCAAGAACAGGAACTCCAGAGCACTTACCCACATTCTGCTCATGTCATTCAGCTCATTCTTATATCGCATCGAGTCCAAAAGAACCTGTGGTACAATGAATAACCCACATGATGAAATGGTCATTAAAACACTTCAGAACATCAAATGTGAACAAGCCTAGTTAACCAGAAAATGTAACATGTACACATTCATAAATAATATATGGCAAAAGCATGAAAACAGATTTGCTGTATTTTACAGTTTATAGACAGGGCACAGTGTGGGGAATATGGGTGAAGCTATAAGATGCGTGACCCCTCGATCCAGTTTGAAAAACAGAACATTGCAGGAAAATAATTTAGACCAGAGTCATGGATTTATCATCAAAAACTCTGTCCATTATTCTCTTCTCCCTTGCATAATTCTTGTTCTGGCATGTCCTTCTGTGGTTGTGAACAGCCTTTGCTCGAGGTAAGTTTGGTTATTTGGGCGTTTTAAAAATTTTCTTCTCTCCAATGAGGTTATTTCTGCAAAAGGAAATTACAACTTAATCTAATCAAATTGTGAGCTTAACACTCTCACTCCCACTCCAGCATGGCTCCATGACAGTAATCATGTTGGACACTTGGCTTCATCCTTTCCAGCCCCAAGAGCACATGTCCATTTGGCCTCAGGCTACTGCAATATCATATCAACCAATGAAATATTTATTTGCAGGTGTTATTATGCCAGTACTGTAAATTCCATTAACGCAGTGTCACACAGGAGGATTGATGGAGCCTCAGGTTCGTACCAACACAGCACACTTGATGAAAGGAGATCACAACCAAACTGATCCTTCAATAAGTTTGGTATTCTGATACCTGGCCAAGGATAATCAGCAGTAATCTGGACTGCCACTGATGACAGATAACATGCTTATCACATTAATGGATAGTTGACTTGGTATTTGGCTCCAGACAATTTTGAAATCAATGGGTGGAACAGTCTTTGCTGGACAAATGGCAGCAAGCTTGTCCAGGCTCCACAGAGTTAGCCAGCTGGGGGGCTCTCAACACTATGACCAATCTAACAATATCAAAACTCCTTTTGTGATATGTCCCCACTAATCATGTGTATTTCTCAGCAGGCAACAGAAAACCACTTGGGTCACAACTCTGCAACAGCACATTATAGCAGCTGACATTAAGTCAATGCAATCTTATCACTGTGCTGTACATCTCTCTGACTATACTCTATACATAGACACGTGACATGTTATGCCAAGAGCTTGCTAATATCAAAGTTTTACTGCAGTGTAGCACATTATACGACAGGAGACCCATTTTTAGTCTAATCCATTCTTACATTTCCAAGCAAAGGCTGTTCTTCACCAAGTCCTGGTGAATTCACAGGCACTGAATTAATATTCTATTGTTCTCTCTTGCACCATCAATAGAAGGCAAGTCATTGAAGTTAAAGCCCTGAACAGCTGATAGTGAGAGAACTGCATGTTTGCCATTGGCTGCAGCCATTAGTTCTCCAGTTGAAACTCTAGAGACAAAACTTGAAACATAATTCTGGTGTTAGAAAGCTAAAAATGTGCCCTCAAGATACAACCAAAGTTAGGAAAGACAAATGAATATTTGTATCATTGGACATTTTCAGCTTAAATGGGCTTGGTAGAAACTAAATTAAAGTAAAACCCTAACAACTACAGATACAACTATTATGATTTAAATAGGCCTTGCATAACCGCCTGTAGTTACCATAAATTCACATCCTGTCCCACCTCCAACAACTCCAATTACACAATTTATTCAACAAAATTGCCTTTTTATTAGGAAAACCGCCTGCATCATTATTTCAAAGAACAGTAGAATCAGTACAAGAGAGGTTACATTCTCTGCTGCAACGTAATTTTAATGCTAGGCAGATCTCATCTGGTCTCAGAGCCTTGAATTCAATGCTGCTTGACACTAGCCAACAAAGAATTACAGCACAGCTCAGTGACCTCAGGAAGCTGTGCAGGAAGTAGAGATGAGAAATCTGACAGAGCAACTTAATACTCAAAAGACAGAGTTACGTTAATAATAATAACTTTACTAATTGCACCTATGCCTCTATGTAAATAATACTCACAAAAGAATGAACTCCAGAAATGTAATCCTGAGAAACATCATTTTTCCAATTCAACTTGATTTGCTTTGAACATTCTTAACCTTGAATTGAATTGCATTAGCTTTATTGGCACATATACTCAATAAGTACAGTGAAAAGTTTACTGTTTATAGCTAAATAGTATTACATTTTGAATAAGTGAAACTTGCTGAGTACATTGTCATGTTGCCATCAGTTTAACTCAAACAGAACTAACAAGTTAACTGTTTGATCATATTCCTCAGCTCAATGTAGAGATGTCTTACATTAGCAGCTTTACCACTGGAGTCTCAAAGCCTCACTGCCCAGGTGCTGTCAACTGAGACACAAATTTGCAGACTTTCTAAGTAACAACAAATCCCAGACTGGAATCATGAGAAATAATAAACATTCATGGTTAGAGGAAAATAAGGCAACCAAAGTTTCTGAAATGTTTGTATGGAAGGATGTTCAGCCTTAAAATTATTAACATGAGACTGACCATTCACAACAAAGGAGGTCTATCAACTCAAATGGACTCACCACATTAACGCAGTGGCAACAAGAACAGGTCAGAGGCTAGGAATACGCTGGCGAGTAACTCACCACCTGATGCATCAAAGCCTGTCCACAAGTCAGGAGTATGATGGAATACTCCCCACTTGCCTGGATGGGTGCAGCTCCAACAACACTCAAGAAGCTTGACACCATCCAGGACAATACAACAGCCTGCTTGACTGGCACTTATGCCCACAAGCATCCACTCCCTCCACCACCAATGTTCAGTAGCAGCAGTGTGTACTATCTGCACGATGCACTGCAGAAATTCACCAAAGATTCTCAGACAGCACCTTCCAAACTCACAACCACTTCCATCCAGAAGGACAAGGACAGCAGATACATGGCAACACTGCCACCTTCAAGTTCTTCTCCAAGCCACTCAACATCCTGACCTGGAAAAATATCACTGTTCCTTCACTATTGCTGGGTCAAAATGCTGGAATTGTCTCCCTAATGGCATTGTGGGTCAACTCACAATGGGCTGCAGCAGTTCAAGAAGACAGCTCACCACCACCTTCAAGGGCAACTAGGGGCAGGCAATAAAAATGCTGACTAGCCAGTGACACCCATATTCCACAAAATGAATAAATTTTTAAAAATCTCACTGCATTACTTGCCCATCCTGCAGTCAAAATAGTTGACCCAGTCAAACAGCCTGACTGAAAGAACCATTCTGCTGTAATGGAGAAAGGAAGTTAAAGAAATGCCATATCTGTCCATCCGCAGGTTTTCTTTGTTATTAAGATTATGAAATGGTTATATCACACTATGTCAAAGCTGTGCTGTCTCTCTCCAACTTGCCCCACTCTCTACTCTTTCCACTCAGTCCTGAAAAGTGCTCCCTTCCAAATACCTATATTATTCCCTTTTGAAAGCCACTATTTAATTTGCCTCCACCAACCTTTCCTCACAATGGCAAAAGTATTATCGGCAATGACGTGCAACCTGTGTCGTCTGCCTACGACTCTTCCACTGATACAAACAATCTCTCGCAATGTATTGTGCATGTTTAAGCTCATGATTTTGAACACCTTTATCAAATTTCCGAGCAGCTTTCCCTCCTTTCAACTCAAATCAGAAAGTAGCTCAGTGGTTTACTGTTGAAATTTCCATCAATGCTGC
Source organism: Chiloscyllium plagiosum (assembly GCF_037043375.1). Taxonomy (NCBI): domain Eukaryota; kingdom Metazoa; phylum Chordata; class Chondrichthyes; order Orectolobiformes; family Hemiscylliidae; genus Chiloscyllium; species Chiloscyllium plagiosum. Next base: position 46,664,691 of record NW_028270169.1, read on the forward strand.
ATTGTATTGCATTATGAGGTCACATATAGAATTGGCAAACTCATCTTTCTTGGAATATATTGTGGGAGAAATGTTTAAGAAGATTTCTGTTGATTACCCGGAGGTAAGAATCGTAGTGGATCACTGCCGATAATGCTTTCTCTTATGATATAATGGGAGAAAGTCAAAAGAATCCACAGGTATCAATCTGCCTGATGCCAGAGAAACAATCCAAGTAGCTATGTGAACACATTCCTACCTACTCTTCTGTATCTGTAAGCAAGAGTGCCAACAAGTTCCCTATCTAGAAAAATCAGGTCTTGAAAATTAATAATAATCTTCTCTCACCCTCATTAGAAATGATAGCACAAGTCTCATAAAAGCTCCAGAGATTCAAACAAGTAAATGCGACGCCCAGACAAAGCTCACAAATTTTGAAAATGCTCACTAAGATTGCCTCGTCAATGTATTTTCTACATACATAATGTTCACACAGGTCAGTATCTGGGGAACAACATGAACCATAGAGAGGCAGGAGAACGATCCTTCAGCCTGGCCATTATAACTGACGATCAGTGCTACCTTTTTTGAAGCATGATAGTGACTGTGATCCATTGTCCAATTTTACTTGATCTTATGTCTAAAACCAATCAGAATGAGAACAATCCAGCTTCATCACTGCAAAAATGATTGATGTAAATTAAAGTCTTACTAGAAAAGACACAAGAGACATAGAGCACTACATGCCATTTACAACATAGAGTGAATGAGTGACACCACTGAAGTTGTGTTTGCAAATTCAATTTTGCTGAATTTTTGTGAACAGTCCTTTAAACAGTCAAGCATCAGATCAAGCTCTAAAATTACATTTAGTTTCAGTCACCGCAATGGACATAATATCGAAATGCATGCATTAGATTCAGGATGAAGGCTCGACCATAGGCCAAGGGAAAATGTGTAGAGGAGAGTAGCTCCTTCCAAATATTGAATAATCGGAAATCAGAGCAACATAACTCTCCAAGGATGACCTTGACCCTCTCAGTTGTCTGACTTCTTGAACCCACGAATCAATCTTTTTAAACACGTTAGAGAGCTTGATGAGGTCATTATCCATGCCATGTCCTGCTATCTCCAATCAGATTCACTGCTTAAATTTATCATGTTTTCTTGTGAGCTGCTTATTGATCTGCAAAAAACATTAAGGGCAGTATCTGCCAAGGCATCTCAGTTATTGCTTATTATTGTGTTTCATGCTATCTAGTGAGGAACAGCTTGCAGAAGTAGTCGCTTCAAAGCACAAGATACAGGACAAGGGATAGCAAATTTACACAACATGTCCTGTTAAACCACTGCTGCTAACACTGCAAATTCTTGGGGAGAGATTTTTAGTCCACAGCTGCATACATGACACAAAAATCAAATAGGTTCATCTCCATCCCAGACAATCAGAAGGCATCCGCAAATAAACATCATATTCTTCTGTCTCGCGCACTCTCTCTCCCTCCCTCTCTCTCCTCCTCCCCCCCTAAACTCCAACCTTCCCCAACTACTGCCACACCCATTTTTTGCAATTTTGTTTCTGACATTCCTCTGTTTCTTTCAAAGAAACAACCAGTTGTGATTGATTGCCCAAGGAGGTCAAAGAGGAATTTTACATAGAATGTTTCCTTTATTGGTTTTTCTGTTTAATATCTTTTTTATTTTGCTTTTCCCAGCGGATTACGTGGCTGCAGGGAGTTCAGAAAAGATCTTTTATTAAGATCGGTGTTGCAAACAGAAGCACTAAACAGGAATAAAGCTATTCTTTAATTAAGAATACATTTTTGTGCCAGCATGTTCAGAACAAGCCTTATAATTATTGTTGCTGGGCTTCAAACTTCTAAAATATGACAACCAGAACACATCTTTATCATTCCCAGTGCATTTTGAGAGCCTTGAAAAGGAAAAACACTTTTCATTTAACATATTCAAAAGAGAAAGAATAGCTAAAGCATTCATCTACCCAATTGGATAGCTACTGGCAGTTGACTATTAGAAATGTTAATGAACTACTTCTGCATTAACCAAAAAAAAAAGCTGAAAAGTTAACCTAATTGCCCATTAGTTCTTTCTAGTGCTGGTAAGTCAAGGGAGAAGCAGTGAACTTGAGGGACAGAGTTTAGTACTTGGCAGTGACTAGGTTCCAGTCAGAACTAAAATCATACAACCTCCTGCAACTCAACAGGAAAGGCTTTAACCCAAAGCTGTGAATCTTTAAAAGCTCAAACATGTACGAGCAAGCCCATGAGCAATGGCTAAACACTCACTAGTGTTTAAGTTACTCGCTTCTTAAAGGGACACTGCCCCAACATAACATACACAAATTGTAGTAGATAGCAGATAGGGATATAGAGGAGCCAGAGGACAGGAAAAAATCTAAGCCCCCAATGACAGCAGATTGGGTTTAGGACTACTGTGGTAAACACATTTATCATACTTACAAGTTACTCAATCTCATTGCTGTTTGTTATTGGAGAGTGCTCTAACAAGGGAAGAAACCAAAAACAATATATCTAGATTGGAAAAATCCAATCATTCTCTAATCATGTACTGACATGCTGTCAGATTAGCTTCAGTTATGGTACCCTTCATAGCTGAAATGTGATTCTCTCATAACATTTTTCAAAATTTTTCATGGACACATATTTCAAACATGGCAGAGGTGTATCACAGTTGAGTCTGAAAGTGGGAATTGTTTTTGCCATTTCTGCAAAAGTCCAAGGCAGAAAAGAAATTGATGTCCTGTTTATAAAAGAAAGTATAATGGAAAAATACTTTGCATCAAACACTTTCTAACTAGCAGTTTACGTTTGGGTATGGATGTTTGGTCGTCATATTAAATTTGTCAAACATATGTGTGAAATGGTTTATTTTTACGGATTGCTAAACAAAACACAATGTTTATTACCACAGTAAGCTGCATTGCTGGAGTCTGAAGTTCAGTGTCTGCTGCAGATCCTTGAACAGGTGAGTCGGTATTCATCATTAAACAAAGAACAGATCAATGTCAATGGCTACATTTAAAGTGTTTCTGCCAGGGCAGTCGTAAACAGCGACCAGTGTCACCAATAAAACTGACATTTTCTATGCTGAAGATTTATCTACTACATCTCTTCAGCATTAAATAAGCAGAGTCACTTTACACCATGCTGCTGCTGAACATACACTTTTTCCAAATATTATACCCAGATATCCTGACCAATAACATTCCTCGGTGGTCACCACTGTGGCACAAACCAACAATTTCTGTAATGACAAAGTAACTTTCAAGCAACTTGTACAATTACAATCTAACATGGAGTTTCTGGATGTTAACAGTAACAATGGACAGCATCTTTCTCAGTGTATTCTCTTAAATCTAGTTAAAAATCTAGTTTTTGGAAAAAAGAAATCAGGTGGTTCGAAGGAGCGACGCTCCGAAAGCTAGTGCTTCCAAATAAACCTGTTGGACTATAACCTGGTGTTGCATGATTTTTTTACATTGTCCACCCCAGTCCAAAACCAGTTCCTCCACCTCTTGAATCTAGCCTGTACATATGAAAATATAACAAAATATGAAGCTTATTAACATACATATAGCTCATAACAATGGTGACTTACCTGGTATCATTTTTCCCAAGTCACAAGATTCCAAGTTCATGTCCCATTCCAGGCTTCAGGACTAAAATCAAAGCTAACCTTTTAGCTCAATACAAAATGAGTACTCTATACTCTGATCTGCCTGATTGGATGCAAACAAAAGATCCTGCTATACTATTTCAAAGATCGGAGAAGTTAACTCCAATGTCCAGGCCAACATTTGCTCTTCAATCAACATCACAAATGACGACTGTCTGGTCATTACCACAAAGCTGTTTAGGGAGTTTGCCAGCACAAATTGGCTGTCATATTTCCAACATCACAACCATGAGACTACACTTCAAATATCACTTCATTGGCTGCAACGCTCTAGATATGTCCAGCAGTTATGAAAAATGCAACATATAAATGCAAACCTTTACTTCTGTATTACATTTGATTCATGAAAACCAAATGCGGCTGACACACCATGTGCAACTGCTGTCATTCCTAAAACCTCATCAAAAGACTGCAAAGAAAAAGAATTTGAACTCAGCAAATAGTGGTGAACATTGTGCAATCATCAGTGCACATGCCCACTTCTGACCTTATGATGGAAAGAAGGTCATTTATGAAACATCTGAAGACAGTTGGGCTGAGGACACACCCCTGAGGAACTCCTGCTGAGATGACTGACCAACAACCACAACCATCTTCCTTTGTGCCAGGTATAACTATGGAGAGTTTGGCCCCTGATTCCAGTTTTGCTTGGGGTTCTTGATGCAATACTTGGTCAAATGCGTACTTTATGGTAAGAACTTTCAGCTCACCTCTGGAATTCAGCTCTTTTATCCATATTTGAACTCAGGTTGTAGTGAGGTCAGAAGCTGAGTGCACCCAGCAGAACTCAAAACGAGATAGCACTCAGCAAGTTATTGCTGAGCAACTGTCACTCAATAGTGCTGTTGATGATATGTTCCAACACATTAGTAATGATCCGATTGGTGGAAATTGGTTCGGTTGTATTTATCCTGCTTTTGGTATATAGCCCAATTTTTCATTCACAGGTAGATGCCAGTGCTGTAACTGCACTAGGACAACTTGACTAGGGGAGTGGCAAGTCCTGGAGCACAGGTCTTCAGTACCACTCCAGAATGCTGGCAGGGCCCACAGCCTTTACAATATCCAGTGCCTCCAACCATTTCTTGATATCACGTGGCTGAAGACCAGCACCTGCGGACCACTGCAGGAAACTGACACAGATCATCCACCGCTTGGTCACCAGCATAGCCTTGTCCAGATTTAGTTCAATATTGTCTATGCACTGGACCCTGATCACTTATATCTTGCATCATCAGCAAATTTTGCAGCTAAAATATTCTATCATTACCAATGAATAGTTCTAAATGATTTAATGAACAGAATCTAAATTAGCTCCCTTGGAAAACCTATTAGTCAGCAGCTCCTCCCATTATCATCATCTACTGCTATTTAGCCAATTACTGGAAAGCTCCTGTACCAAGATTGACAGACACTCCCTTTATCTGCTGTATAACTAAATGGATTACACCCCTTGCTGTTTCCTTTGGGTTTTGAAGTTGTATGGTTGACATACAACTTCATATACAGCTCATGCATTTCTGGATTTCCTGAAAATATTCAACCAGACGTTTGCTTCTCATTCAATGCCAAAGCATTGCATCAATGCATCTCATTCCATCTTCCCCGTTGATATTTGGCACTGTTTACAGAAAGTGTAGTGATTATAATGAAGTCAGCCAGCTGGGCCTCATTGAATGAGTTCCCTGATTGGACCAGTGTAATAGCCCCAATCAGGGTGCCCTGGCTGACACAAATAGGTCAAGTGTCAGGGATACGGACACTCTGGTGCCTGACTCTGTATTGGGCAAGACAATAGTGAAGGATGTTCATTTGTAAATGAAGGGTGACTTGGTGACAGCACACCAGCCTATCTCAGAAAGGATGTTTTATTAGTGTATAACACTCTAGAGCTGAAAATGTGTTGCTGGAAAAGCGCAACAGGTCAGGCAGCATCCAGGGAACAGGAGAATCGACGTTTCGGGCATAAGCCCTTCTTATGCCCGAAACATCGATTCTCCTGTTCCCTGGATGCTGCCTGACCTGCTGCGCTTTTCCAGCAACACATTTTCAGCTCTGATCTCCAGCATCTGCAGACCTCACTTTCTCCCTATAACACTCTAGAGCCTGTTTCATAAGCCAAGATTTTAAGACCATAAGATACAGCTGCAGAATTTGGCTATTTGGCCAATCCAGTCTTCTCTGCCATTCAATCACAGCTAAGAAGTTTCTCAACACCATTCTCCTGTTTCTCTGTAACCCTTGATCCTCTTAACAATGGAGAACTTATCGATCTCTGCTTTAAATATATCCAATGATTTGGCTTCCACAGCTCTCTGCAGCAATGATTTCCACAAATTCAGATTCACCACCCTCTGGCTGAAGAAATTCCTTATCATCTCAGTTCTAAAGGGTTGTCTCTTCCCTCAGAGGCTGTGTCCTCGGGTCCAAGTCTCTCCTATTAGAAGAAACATCATCTCCATGTCTATTCTATCCAGAGCTCTCAGTATTCTGCAAGTTTCTATCAGATCTCCTCCTCATCCTTCCAAACTCCGTTGAGTACAGACCTACAGTCTTGAACTGCTCCTCATATGCAAACCCTTCATCCCTAGAGTCATTCCTGTAAACCTCCTCTGGTCCCCTTCAAACACCAGCACATCCTTCTTTGGATGCAGAACCCAAAACTGCTCACAATACTCCAAATGCAATCTGACCAGAGCCTTACATAGCGTCAGCACTACATCTCTGCTCTTGTATTCTAGCCCTCTTTAAATGAATGCTTATATTGCATTTGCCTTCCTAACAGCCAACTGAACCTGCATGTTAATATTGAGAGAATTCTGAACTGGGACTCCTAAGTCCCTTTGTGCTTCAGATTTCCAAAGCCTTTCCCCATTAAGAAAATTGTCTATGCCTCTATTCTTCCTACCAAAATTCAGAACATCAGACTTTGCCACATTGTATTCCAGCTGCCACTTCTGTGCCCACTCTCCTAACTTCCAAGTCCTTCTGCAGCCTCCCCGTTTCATCAACACAACCTGTCCCTCTATCTATCTTCATTTCATCTACAAACTTAACAGCTATGCCCTAAGTTCCTTCAGCAGATCATTACTGTACAATGTGAGTAGTAGTGACCACAACACTGACCCGTTTGGAACTCCACTTATGACCAGGTGCATCCCGAAAGAGACCATTGTATCCTCACTTTCTGCCTTCTGCCAGTCAGCCAATCCTCTATCCATACCAGTACATTGCTCTTAACATCTTGGGCTCTTATCTAATTTGCAGCCCTCTGCGCAACACACAAGTTAGAATTCCACCTAAACAGAACAACAGCTGTTGCAATATTAATCCAGCTGTACATGAGGAACCGCAGGTTCAGACATTTGGTGTATGTTCTTGGCTGAGGAGTAATGGTACAAAGTTTCCATCTGTGGGATTATGACTGAACACCTTGGTCAGTCCAAGCAGCAGAGCAAAGGAGAGCGACCCTGGAAGTATACAAGAGAACCTGAGGAGCAGGGTCAGTCAGAGTGAACATGGAATTGAATCTCGGGGCGAAGCTTTGAAGGTGGAGTTACAACTCAACAAGGGACACAAGCGTGGCTGCTTGGGTACCATATTTGCAGACTGAGTGAGTAATGTCGAAAGACAGATAAAGTACTTACTTTTGTAGTTGTAGTCTGCTAGGAATACAGAGGGAAGTGAGAGACCAGAGTTTGGTGACGAGTGGATTAGGCTGTGTAATCAATTCCTGGATTATTATCTGGAGTTGATGAGGTTGATTTAGATGATAACGTTTATAATGGCAGGTGAACTTGGCTCTGTGGAATGCTCCTCCTGCAACATGGGGACACTTCCAGTGCCTGTGGAGACTATGTACGCAGGAAGTGTGTTCAGCTGCAGCTCGTGAGTTAACACATGGAGCGCCCGGAGCTGTAGCTGGACTCACTATGGAGCATTCATGAGGCTGAGTATATCGTAGATAGCATGTTTCATGAGCTAGTCACATCACCAGTAAAGGCTACACAAGAGAAGAGTTGGGTAACCATCACGAAGACAAGGACATTTCAGACACTGTTCGGGGAGGGGGTGTATCCTCTCAATGGAAAGCAGCAGCAGGATCAGCGGCACCCCAACTGGCTCTGTTGTACAAAGTGGAGGCGAGCAGTAGTGAAAGGGGAATCTATAGTCAGGAGTATAGACAGGGATTACTGTGGCCACCTGCGAGACTTCAGAATACTGTGTTGCCTTCCTGGTGCCTGGATCAAAGATTCCTGGGCGGTCACAGGATATTCAGCAGGTGGGGGGGGGGGGGGGGGGGGGGGGGAGTAGCAGGAGCTGTAGTCCATATTGGTACCAACAAAATAGGCAGGAAAAAAGATGAGTCAACAATGTGGTGCTGGAAAAGCACAACAGGTCAGGAAGCATCAGAGGAGCAGGAAAATGGGCGTTTCGGGCAAAAGCCCTTCATCAGGAATGAAGAGAGATGAAGTCCTGCAAGGGAGTTAGATAAGTTGAAATGCGGAACATCTTGGGGTGCAATCATGGGATTACCTCCTGTACCATGCCAATAGGAAGATAGTACAGTTAAATATGTGGCTAAAGAGCTGGTGTAGCAGGAGGGCTTCAGGTATATGGTTCACTGGGATGTCTTCTGAGGCAGGTGGAACCTGTACAAGAAGGATAGGTTACACCTAAAACTGGAGGGGCATCAATATTCTTGCGAGTGCCACTCAGGAGTACTTAAACTTGTATGGCAGGTGAACAAGAAACAGAGCAGTAGAGTTTGGATGAACACGTATGACTGGTATGTTGTAGCAAGACAAGTCTGGCAGCTTAACATTCCAGGATTTACACACATTCAGGCATGATAGAGATGTAAAAGAGGTGGGAGAGTTGCCTTACTGATTGAGGGGAATATCACAACTGTATTCAGGGAGGACACCTTGGAGGGCTCATCCAGTGAAGCCATATCAGTAGAGCTCAAGGATAGGAAAGGTGCAATCACTTTGATGGCATTGGACGACAAGCATCCTAGCAGCCAGCAGGTGATACAAGAACAGATACATGGACAGATTTTGTAAAAGTGTGAACACAACAGGATTGTTGTAGTGGGTGATTTTAACTCCCCCTATATTGACGGGGACTCACTGAGTGGCAGAAGCTTATATAGGGGAGAATTGGTTAGGTGCGTCCAGGACAGTTTTTTGAAACAATATTTAAAGAGTCTAATGCAAGAAGGAGCCACACTAGACCTGGTATTGAGGTAACATTTCAGGAACAGTGATGATAATTCTCTAAGTTTTAAGTTACTTACAGATACTTACTTAAGAGTAGTCCTTGGTTGAAAGTACTAAATTGGAAGAAGGGTAACTCCCAAAATATTAGGCAGGAACTGGGAAATGTACTTGGGGGGGGTAGCTGTTTGAGGGTAAAACTACATCTGGTAAGTGGTAACCTTTTAAAGGCCAGTTGATTAGAGTTGAGAACTATGTGTGTTCCTGTGAAAATGAAGGATCAGAATGGCAAGATTTGGGAACGAAGATCACAAAATAAATTGTGGGCTTGGCCAAAAAGAAAATGAAGGCATATGTAAGGTTTAGGAAACTATATTCTTTTGAGAGCTCTGAAAGTTTTCAAAGGTAGCAGGATGTAATTCAAACAAGGAATTAGGATTAAAAGTGACCATTATACATCTTTGGCAAACAGGATTAAGGAAAATCCCAAGGCATTTTATACATATTTTAGGAGCATAATGTAGCTAGAGAAACAGTAGGTCCACTCGAGGACAAAGGAGGGAATTTGTGTGTGGAGCCAGAGGAAGTGGGTGAGGCCCTTAATGAGCATTTTGTAACAGTATTCACAAAAGAGAAGGACATAGCGGATGGTGAGTCTTGGGAGGGGGATGTTGATATTCTGGGACATGTTAACATAAAAAAAAAAGGCTGTGTTGGGTTTTTAAGAAAAGCATTAAGGTAGACAAGTCCACAGGATCTAATGGTATCTATCCCAGAATGCTGAGAGAAGCCATTGAGGAAAGTGCTGGGGCCTTGTATGTCCTCTTCAGTCACAGAAGTCCCAGAGAACTGGAGAACAGCCAACTTTGTTCCTTTGTTTAAGAAGGACAACAGGGATAATCCAGGAAGTTACAGGCTAGTGAGCCTTACATCTGTGAGGAGAAAGTGAGGACTGCAGATGCTGGAGATCAGAGCTGAAAATGTGTTGCTGGAAAAGCGCAGCAGATCAGGCAGCATCCAAGGAACAGAAACGTCGATTCTCCTGTTCCTTGGATGCTGCCTGACCTGCTGCGCTTTTCCAGCAACACATTTTCAGCGTTACATCTGTGACAGGGAAAGTATTGGAGAAGATTCTTAGGGATAGAACTTACTCACATTTGGAAAGATATGGCCTTATGACCAATAAGCAGCATGGTTTGTGCAGGCAAGATCATGTCTCACAAACTTGAAATTTTTGTGGAAATGACAGATAATTGATGAGAACAGGCTGATAGATGTTGCCTATGTGCACTTCAGCAAGGCTTTTGACAAGGTCCCTCACAGCAGGCTGATACAAAAGATGAAGTCACATGGGATCTGCAGAGAGATGGTGATATGGATACAGAACTGGCTTAGTCATAGAAGACAGAGAGTCGCAGTGGCAGAGTGTTTTTCTGATTGAAGATCTGTGACAAGTGGTGATGTGCAGTGATCAGCGTTTGGATCCCTGTTTGTTACACAGTAGAACCTCAATTATCCGAACGAGACTGGCGGGGAGTATTTTGTTCAGAAAATTGATTGTTCGGATAATCGATTTGATCGTAAACGAGCAGTAATTTATGAGTGCCGGTTATACGCACATTTCTTGGTTATCCGGCAATGCTCGCCATTATGTCATTTAACCGGTAACTGATCTATCGTAAACAAACAGTAATGTGAGTGCCAGTTATTGAACATTTCTCAGTTATCCAGCAATACACACCATAATGCCATTTAACGGATAACTGAAAGCTGAGTTGCCTAATGCCGTTTTTACGGAACTTTGAGATCTTGTTCAGATAATTTAAAAATTGGATAATTTATGTTTGGATAATCGAAGTTGTATAAATGTTTTTGAAGAGAATGTAGGCAGTCTGATTAATGATTTTATAGACAACACAAAGATTAGGGGAGATGCAGATAGTGAAGTGGTTTGCCAGAGGTTACAGCGGGATCAAGAGACGCTCAAGATTTGGGCTGAGAAATAGCAGATGGAATGTAACTTGGACAAATGTGAGGTGATGTATTTTGGAAAATCTAATGCAGGAGTGAAATATACAGTAAATGGCAGAACCCTCATCAACATACAGAGGGATCTAGGTATACAGGTCCACAGTTCCCTGAAAGTGGCAACATGTGTGGATAAAGTAGAGTGGAAAATATACAGCATGCGCGCTTTCATCGGTCAAGATGTAGAGTATAAAAATTGACAAGTCATGTGCAGGTGTATAAAATTTTAATTAGGCCACATTTGGAATATTGTGTACAGTTCTGGGTACCAAATACAAGGAGGATCATAGAATTCTTACAATGTGGTAAGAGGTCATTTGGCCCATCATGTCTACATCGATCCTCTGAAGACATATTTCCCTATCCTATTCCTGTAATCCTGCATTTTTATCATGGCTAATCCACCTAGTCTACACATCCCTGGACGCTATGGACGATTTAGCAGGGCCAATCCACATTATCTAGGTTGTAGAGGCTTTGGAGAGGGGAGAGTAATGGTTTACCACTATGGTGCCTGGTTTGGACAGTATTAGCTATGAGGAGAGACTGGACAAACTTGGTCTGTTTTCACTTGAATACTGAAGGATGAGGGAGTGGCCTGATGGAAGTTTACAAAATTATGAGAGGCATGAATAAAATTGATCATTTAAGTCTTTTTCCCAGAATAGAAATGTCAATTATTAGGGGACATAGTTTTAAGGTAAAAACAGATAAATTTAAAAAGGAGATGTGAGAGGCGAGTTATTTTTGTTTAATATGGAGGGTGGTAAGTGCCTGGAATCTGCTGCCAAATGAGGTAGAGGCAGATACAATGGCAACATTTAAGAGGTATCCTGACAATTATGAATAGGGAGGCAAGAGAAGGATATGGATGCGTAGAGGCTAAAGGTTTTGAGTTTACAAAGGCATCATGTGTCAGTGCAATCTTGGTGGGCCCAAGGGCCTATTCCTATACTGTACTGTTTTTTATTGTTCACCTTGTCGAAGACCTCTGGAAATCCAAATCAATGATGTCCACTGGCTTTCCTTTATCTAACCTGACTTACCTTTTTAAAGGATGCTAACACTGATTTGTCAGGCATGACCTCCCCTTGATGAAGCCGTGCTGACTCAGCCCTATTTTACTATTCATTTCTAAATGCTCCGCAAACTCATACTTACTAATGGACTCTAAAATTCTATCATCGACCAAGGTCAGGCTAACCAACCAGTCCAAAGCTTCCTGTCTTCTGCCTCCCTCCCTTCATCAAAAAGAAAATACATGGCCAGACTATAATTCAAACTTTAAATCATTTCCATTGCGCACAATGAGGTAAGTTTAATTGATTCTGCAGAAACAGGTGATTTTGTATCCATAATAATGCCAAATTTCATATTCAATACTTTCTTCAATTAACATCCTACACTAATGACAATAAGGCCCAAAAACGACAGCATTAAAATATCTATACCCAGGCCATATCAAAGTTAAAAATCACACAACACCAGGTTATAGTCCAACAGGTTTAGTTGGAAACACTAGTTTTCGGTGACAACTATCTGATGGAGGAGCAGCATTCCAAAAGCTTGTGCTTCCAAATACATCTGTTGGACTATAACCTGGTGTTGTGTGATGTTTAACTTTGTCCACCCCAGTCCAAACCCCAGCACCTCCAAGTCATGCAGGCCATATCAGTAACTAAAACTATCTTGTACAGTCACACGATGGGGTTTCAGCTTATGACATTTTGAACTAAGTTAGGTGTAGGATCTATGCCTTTCCAAAAACAAGTCAGAGATGCAGCTCTAAGAGTGGCCTTATCAGCTATACAAGAACCCAAAGAACCCATGACCAGTTAAATGGAACTCCCTCGGTGGGCAATCATACTCGTTAGCAAGTGATTGCTGCCACTGATGAAATGGTACACGTACCACCCTTTGCATGAAAAAGCCTGAAAGGTCTTCACAGGGAGCAGTGTAAATATTTCTTAACTCTTGCATTTATTTGTGACTGATGGTCATGCCATAAATAGTGCAGTAATGGAAATTCCATTATGAAATTATAACACTAACCCATCACTATAATTATATCAGAGGGTATTTTGATGGCCTTTTATTTCAGTAATTTTAACACACACTTCAAATCTATTTCTGAGAAAAATATTTAATCCCCATTTTGATTTTTAATCCTTTGTCAAGAAATGGTACTGAAAACAACAAATGGTGGAGATCATAGCGGGTCAGATAGCATCCATGGTGTGACAGCAAGCTAACTTTTCAAGTCTAGATGACTCTCCACCAGAGGTACACCTTCTTTTGAAAACATTGAGTTAGATTTTAACACAGACAGTCCTTGCAGTTAAAAATCAAAATGGGGATTAAGTATTTTTCTCAGAAATAGATTTGAAGTGTCTGTGGTAAAATTACTGAAATAAAAGGCCATCAAAATACCCTCTGATATAATTATAGTGATGGGTTAGTGTTATAATTTCATAATGGAATTTCCATTACTGCACTATTTATGGCATGACCATCAGTCACAAATAAATGCAAGAGTTAAGAAATATTTACACTGCTCCCTGTGAAGACCTTTCAGGCTTTTTCATGCAAAGGATGGTGCGTGTATCGAATCAGCTGCCAGAGGAGGTAGTGGCTGGTACAATTACAGCATTTAAAAGGCATCTGGTTAGGTATACGAATAGGAAGTATTTAGAGGGATATGGGCCAAATGCTGGCAAATGGGATTAGATTATTATTTTCGGATATCTGGTCTGCATGGACAAGTTGGACCAAAGGGTCTGTTTCATGCTGTACATTTCTATGACTCGAAGACTCTTTTTAAAGAAATAAACACAGTAAAGTAGATACACGAGCAAATCTCTGTTTGAACTGCTCCCACAAATTGTGCTGTTCTATAAAGACAGACACCTTATGCCTTTAAAGACAATGCATTATTCTTCAATTGAAATGCATCTGTTCCTCTCTTTAAAGTCAAGGACTCAAATTGCTGTTAAATAAATACCAAATGCTAATGGATGTTAATATGTGGTCACAGATCTTCTGGATCTTTTATGCTGCTTCACTTTACTTCTTTAAACAAGTCGTGCAGCAGAGAAATTTGAAGACAACACAGAAGTGGAACAGAAATATACAGAACAAGGAATATGTGGCAAATTAGCCATTTTGCAAAAGGCATGCCAATTCATTGTTGCGAGACTGGAACTTACACGACAACTATGGAGCCCTTATTTGGACACTTCTGTACGTACTCCTGTGGAAACGGCCAAGCTATTATTCCAAGCACACCCACTCCACTTGAATACCAAGAAAATAATATTCTTTTAATTTAAGTTACTTCTTTCTAAATGCTACTGTACAAAAACAGATTTCAAATTTCTTACCTCCTTCCTTGAACATTTAAGAGCCTAGACAGGAAGATTGTTTACAAAGCACAAGTTCAATAATATTTCCATCCCTCCAAGAACCATGAACAAATGAAGTGGTGTAAAAAACACTAATCAATACTTCTGGGTTGACATTACAGGAATCAGTACAAACATCATCACCAAAGGGTGAACTACAGTTTTAGGATCAGTATTCCTCAACGTACAACAAAAAACATGTCTTACAGTCACTGACTGAGCATCATAAAAAATGATCATAGGGATAGTGAATCTATTGATTTACATTTTAGTAGACATTGGGAGATAATTCTAGAGGCATATTAATGGATCAGCATTCCTAAATATCATGTGACTGAATGATGCTGTCTTGGTTGTAAAGATTCTTCTTCCTTCACTATCACCCTTGATGGGGCTCATTAAATAAAGTAACACTTAATGAACTGAAGATTTAACTTACACTTGGATGTCCATCTCGAAGCAGTTTGTGAAATACATGGCAAAATTTCCAGCAGAGGACAGCATTGCTGGACAGCGGCAACCGGTTCACTACTGACCAGAACGTGTGAGCGCCTTTCTCGTGGTGCGTACCCAGAATGCACGGTGCAGAAACATGCTAAGGAAACTGTGACAAAATGGAATTCATTTCACACAAATAAACAGATGCAATCAGTTCCCAACTTTGAAATTTCATCAGCTCAATCAAATGGGTTGTTATGGATGGAATCGTGACCATTAACAGAACTGCAGCATGGAAAAGGGAATGGAAACCACTCCTTCAACATATCCAAGATAAGAAGTTATGTGACTATTCAAGATCAAAAATCAAAACAGGAAATTCACAGCAACTCAATTAGCATCTGAAATAGGCAAATTAAAATTACAGATTTGAATCAAGTCTCCAGCCATCACTTTATTTTTTCACTGCTTTTATTTGCAGTCAATTGACATGCTGTAGACATTCTCCATTTTCTGCTTGATTTTAAAATGTTTTTAATATCATTTTGAAACTTTTTCTGCATATTTTAGCTGCAAAATTCCTGACAGTTACTAAAAGCTCCAGGATACAGATTAGGAATCAATTATCCATTACTTTTGCCAAAAATGTAAATGAATAAACTTCAGAAACGGGCAGTTGGACAGGATAGTAAAGGCAGTGTTTGGTACACTTCCCATTATCAGCCAATGCATTGACTACAGGAGTTGGGTGGTCATGTTATGGCTGCACAGGACATTGCTTAGGCTACTTTTGGAATACTGAATTCAGTTCTGGTCTCCCTGCTATAGAAAGGGTGTTGTGAAACTTGAAAGAAAAAAAATTCACGAGCATGTTGCCATGGTTAGAGAGTTTGAGCTGTAGGGAGAGGCTGAATAGGTTGGTGCTATGTTCCCTGGAGCATCTGAACCTGAAGGACGTAAGACCTTAAGACACAGGAGTAGAAATTAGGCCATCCAGCCCATCGAGTCGACTCTGCCGTTCAATCATGGCTGATAGGTTTCTCAATCCCATTCTCCTGCTCTCTCCCCATAAACCTTGATCCCTTTGATATTCAAGAACCTATGTATCTCAGTTTTAAATTACTCAATGACCAAGCCTCCACTTCTATGGCAGTGAATTCCATAGATTTACCACTCTCTGGCTGAAGAAGTTTCTCCTTATCTCCATGCCAAAAGGTCTCTTTAGTCTAAGGCTATGCCCTCAGGTCCTAGTCTCTCCTAATGTGACCTTATAGAAGTTTATAAAATCATGAGGGGTATGGATAGGGTGAATAGCAAAGTCTTTTCCCCAGAATACCAGTGTCCAAAACTAAAGGGTAAAGATTTAAGGTGAGGGCTGAAAGATTTGAAAGGGACCTAAGGGGCAACTTTTTCACACACAGGTTGGTGCATGTATGGAATGAGCTGCCAGAAGAAGTGGTGGAGACTGGTACAATTACAATATTTAAAAAGCATCTAGATGGGTATACAAATAGGAAGGATATATAGGGTTTTGGACCAAATGCTGACAAAGGAGATAGATTGATTTAGGATACCTGGTCGGCATGGACCAGTTGGACCAAAGAGTCTGCTTCCATGCTGTATAGCTCTATGACTCTATGACCAAAACATTCAATTTTCCACAAGCAGTTTGAACATCAGAAATAGTAGTGTGTCTTTGGAAGACATTTCCATTTTCTGAACGGTCTCCTTGCCCTCTGCGCAAGCCTGTGCTATCAATCAGGAAGGGGGAATCTCAGAGCTAGCCAAGGCTAGGCATTTGACTGCGTGGGGGTATATTAAATCGGAACTTGAAATTTATAACATTATAACACAGAAATGATCATTGGGAGCTGGTTGAATTAGTGCTTTGCACAGAAGACCAAGCCCAAAACAACAACAGGTTATTTCTCACGATATTTTTTCAGCTGAAGCTACCTTTTGCACAAAAAACACAGAACTGTGGATGCTGGAAATCAGAAACAAAAACAGAAATAGAAACAGAATTTGCTGGGAAACCTCAGCATCTGCAGTGCTTTATCCTTTGTAAACAAGCCTTCTGACAAGAGTGGTAATCACCTCGACATTGCGGAGGCTAAGCACCAGCTGTCAGACATCTCCTCCTGTCTCCCCTGGACCAGGACCCGACCATTGAACACCACACCAGCGTGTCCACAATGCTCACTAATCCCCTACCATCCGGTGACTTCCTTCCACACTGCTATGAAGCTCATAGTCACAACCCCCACCACTCGCTTCTATCCCCATTCCAAAATCCACAAACAGAACTCCCAGGGAAGATGGACGGTTTCTGCCCACTCTAGCCCTACAAAATCCATCTCTTCCTACCTTGACTTAGCCATGGATACTTGCATGGGCTCCCATTATGCCTCTCTCTTTGTGGAGTACATGGAACATTCCTTGTTCCAGTCCTACCCGGGCACTCACCCACAACTCTTTCTCCATTAGATTGCTGATATCATCATAGGCCTTCCCTCTCTTATCCAAAATTGGAAAAGTTCATCTATTTCACTTCCAATTTCCACCCTGCTCTCAACTTCACTTGGTCCACCTCAGACTCCTCCCTTCCCCTCCTCGACATCTGTTTCCATTATTGGGCATAAGTTGGCCACTGATATTGATGACAAACCTGAAGATTCCTATAGGTACCTTGACTACAATCCACACACCCTGCTTCTTGGAAACACTCTTCCATTCTCTTACTTTCTCCATCTCCTCCCAACTAACTGTTTTGATCATGCCACCTTCCACAAGGTACCTCAGAAATGTCCAACTTCTTCCTCAACCAAGGATTCCACATCACCATGGTTGACTGGGCCCTCAGCTATATCCAACTCATAGCTTGCTGCCACCCCTTCTCTTCCCTCCCACAACAGTAATAGGGACCCGTCATCCTCATTTACCACCTAACCAGCACCAACATCCAAAGGATCATAGCCACCAGTTCCACCAACTCCAGCAGAATGCCAATACTACACACCTACATTCTGTCTGCAAAATGACAGAGCATCCTGCTGCTTGCCACTTCAACACACCAGCATGTTCCCTGGCCAACATCTACAACTTGGACTTGCGACAGTCCTCCAGCAAAGCTCACCACAAGCTGGAAGAACAGCATCTTATTTTCCACTTGGGGTCCCTTCAGCTTTCAGGACTCATCATAGAGTTCAATAATTTTAGGGGCTGAACACCTTCTTCTATGTCTTTATCCCAGCCCCACACACTAGACCTAGTCATCAAATGGGTTACTAACATAACCATCCCATCATCAGCAACTAATCATCCCAATTATCAGCAATTGATTCCCCCAGGCTGACCTTTACCCATTCCTTTGTCTGTCCGACTGTTTTCCTTCTCTGGGCTACATCTCCTCCTATGGTTTACTCCTCTCCTTCCCCCATCTGATCTTCAGCATATATACCAACCCTTGCCCAGCAACAAAAACAGAAATTGCTGGAAAAGCTCAACAGGTCTGGCAGCATCTGTGAAGAGAAATCTGAATTAATGTTTTGTCTGGTGACCCTTCCTCAGAACTTCCCAAGCAACAATCAGTTCTCAGAAGGGCCACTGGACCTGAAACATTAACTCTGCTTTCTCTCCATGATGCTGCCAGACCTGCTGAGTTTTCCCAGCAATTTCTCTTTTTGTTTCTGCCTTTTGAGAAAATCTAACTTTATAAACTGCGCATCTATCAAGACTTTGTAAGTCAAATAAACTGTTTAAAATGCTCTCAAACCTCGAAAGGTGGCCATTCAGGGACAAAAACTAACCAACACAGATATCCGGCAAATAACAATAGACAGCAGAAATATTTGCATCATCTATAAATACAGGTGAGATACCTGATGACTGGAAGGTGGCTAATGTTGGGCCTTTGTTTAAAAAGGGTTTTAAGGAGAAACCAGGGAACTATAGACCTGTGAGTCGGACTTTGGTTGTGGGTAAGTTGTTGGAGGCGATTCTAAAAGATAGGATTTATAAACATTTAAAGAGGCAAAAACTGATGAGAGATAGTCAGCATGGTTTTGTGTGAGAAAAATCATGTCTCACAAATTTGACTGAGTTTTGTGAGGAAGTTACCAAAATGATTGACAAGGCAGAACAATAGACAATGTTTATGTGGAATTTAGTAAAGCCTTTAACAAGGTTCTGCTTGGCTGAATAATTAGCAAAGTTAGGTCACATGCAATTCAGGATGAGCTTGTCAATTGGATACATAATTGGCTTAAGGTAGGAGACAGAGGACTGGAGGCCTGTCACCAGCAGTGCTCCACAGGGATAAGTTCTGGAGCCCTCTTTTGTGTGTCATTTATATAAATGATTTGGACGAGAATGTAGAAGGCATGGTAGGTATGTTTGCAGACCACACCAAAATTGGTGGCATAGTAGACAGTGAAGGAGGTTTTCTAAGGTTACAAAGCGATCTTGATCAAATGGGTTGATGGGCTGAAAAATGGCAGATGGACTTCAATCTGGATAAATGTGAGGTATTGCATTTTGGTACAACAGGGGCAGGACTTACACAATTAATGGCAGGGCCTGAGGTAGTGTTGTAAAACAGAAGACCTAGGGGGTTCAGGTACATAATTCTTCGAAGTTTGCATTATATATCAACACGGTGGTTCAAAAGGCATTCTAGCATACTGGCCTTCATTGCCTCCTTTGAGTATAGGAGATGGGATGTCATGTTGAGGTTGCCAGGACATTGGTGAGGCCCCATCTGGAGTACTGTGTACAGCTCTCGTCACCCTGCTATAGGAAGGATATTATTAAGCTAGAAGGTTCAGAAGACATTTATCAGGATGTTGTCCTATATGGAAGGTTTGAGTTATAAAGAAAGGTTGAATAGGCTGGGACTTTTTCCATTGCAGCATAGAAAGTTGAGAGATGACTTTATGTTTACAAAATCAGAGGAGTATAGAGAGGTTTAATGGTGGGTGTCTTTTCCCGATGATGGGAGATTTCAAGACTAGAGGCATATTTTTAAGGTAAGAGGAGGGAGATTTAAAAAAGACGAGGGGCAAAATTTTTCACGGGGTGTAAGGTTGCATATGGAATGAACTTCCTGAGGAAGTGGTGAATGCAGGCAGAATTACAATGTTTAAAAGATCCTGAGAGAAGTACATGAATTGGAAAGGTTTGGAGGGATATGGGCCAGAAGCAGGCAGGTGAGAATAGTTTAGTTTGGGATTATGCTCAGCATGGACTGGTTAAACTGAAGGGTCTGATTCCATGCTGTATTATTCTGTAACTCCATGTGTCAGGTGCCAACTTGATCGAGCTTATGTTTGATAATTTCACTGTGGTCAAATAGTCAGCCATGGTGGCAATATTATCTTCTTGCCCCATCATGCTCTCCCTTTCCAAATAGTCAAGCAATAACTCATGGCATGGAATCCCTTAACGCTAATTAAGGGAGTCAGTATTCAAGTATCCTTATCCCTCCCTTTGATGGAAATTTTAGAAGACCACTGCAAATACCCTCTCTCAGAATTTTCTCAAAATTAAATCAAAATTCAAAATGCAAACTCACAGAAGAATTTTAGAATCCACATATCACAGGGAAGTAAAAATAATCACAGTTACTTCATAATTATCTAATTCAGCTCTTTATTCAATCAGGTTTTTAAACAAGGAAGCAGCTCCTTTCAGCAGACAGTGTTGTGCAATAATCTGGCATGCTTAACGGAAAGATTCAATTAATGGAGTCACTCTTGCAAAGTAAGAACATTGAATGGCTCTGGCCTGTTAGGAGAGTACTGTGACTGTTCACACAGGGAATGGGCGCACAAAATCTATAGGATACAGCTGGCTCAAGGAGTATTAAATTGCTCAGACCACAAAGAATTTGGCTACACTATACGCTAACATTTTTTGCTTTAACTCCCACATTTGACAGCAAATGCTAAAAATAACACCAAGTTGATTTTACAACGGGCATTGCCCATTCTCTCAGTCACCTCCTCTTTCTTTGTTCTTCACTGATGAATCCAGACAGATTCAGAGTATGCATTTTGGGAAAGTTCATAGTTATGCTCCTCAGCTAAAAAACATCACAGCTATTTATGTACTCCCAACTTCCAAGTAACTCATCCCTTGGAGATGCCTTCCACGCTCAGCCGCAGCATGAATTGTTTTTAGAAACTTGAACTATGTAGCACCATATCAAATCAAACGGAATCTGCAAAAATGTTTCACATCAAATTTACTATTTGACACTGGTGTAATATTGGCAAGTTCAATGGGAGAACCTTTTGCTTTTCAACAAATATCCCTCTGGTATATTTGATGGACATGTCAAATGGTTGAAAGAGCCTCCACCATGCTACCTGAGGGACAGAAAGTAAAGTGGAATACATATAAAAGTGCAAGTAATAAGCAAACAGATGCAGAGTCTGCATTAAATCATATTGACTGACAACTCCAAATGGGGCCTCAGCATTGTGGGAAGATTATTTTTATTAAAAAAGCGAAGGGACCCACTCCTGATTGTTACTGAGCTTCCTGCTAGGAAATGCATTTACGGTGGTGTGATGGCAGGACCGGGGTCTGATAAAACTAGGGGAAATACTACAGCAACACATGGCAATACAGCGTAGAGGTGGGAGTTGGCAGGGAAAGGGGAAGTATGAGTAGGGGAAAGAAATGAGGGGAGGTGGTATGTGAATACAAAATATAACACTTCCAATTCTGAAACCCTGCCATGGATAGCCAGAATTAGTCAATGAAGCAGAGACTGACATTGCTGTCAAGACATAGCAGCAAACATGAGAAATCGTCCAACTGCACCTGTAACCCCTTTGTACTAAAGCAGGTCGCGAGCATATTCAGTAGTTTGTCCTAGTACAGGGGACATAATGAAAACCAGCAAGAATACACAAGTCTCAGATGGAGAATCAGGAAACCACAGTCCGTTCACGCCCAGAGCCCAGTCAGTGGGAAACAAGCAGGACTTGAACAAGAGGTTTTTGTACTCTCACCAACTCCACCCAAAAAGGATATTTCTGGCATGTTTTTCCTTCACTGCGACTTCCTGTGCATTAATAGCCTTATTGATGCTGACGCTCTGAAAAAGTGGAGAGGGGAAAAACAATCAGTTTTTCTCAAAGCATTAATACAATAAAATAATTACAAACATTTTGAAATTTGCAAATTTTATTTCCCTTTTCTTTGAGGCTTCACTTCCACAGGCAGCCAACGAGCACCTCAATGAAATGAGCATTCTTCAATTCAAGGCTTGGCAGTCAGCCACATGGGCTAATTGGCTTTGGAAGCATTACAGCTGAGGTCAATTTCATCCTTATATGAAATTTTCAAAAGATAGCCAATGGCTGTATTAGTCTAGAAACGCCCAATCTTGTCTGATCTCGGGAGCTTAGCAGGGGCCCTCTTGAGACACAGTGGTAGTGTCCCAACCTGTGAACTGGAGACCAGGGTTGAAGTCCCACCTATTCCCGAGGTGTGTAATAACATTTCTGAACAGGTTGTTAAGAAAAATGAATCCATTTTAAAAAAAGTCACTGGGGCCCTCTTGTGGTGCAGTGGTAGCATCCCTCCGTGGACCAGGAGCATGGGTTCAAGACCCACCTGCTCCAGGTGTCCAGATGATCTTCCTTATGGAGGGCACTCTTGTGTCGCAGTCCCTTAACCCTGGACCAGGAGGCCTGGATTCAAGTCCCAGCTGAACACATTGACTAGAAAAATATGGTTAATTGAAAAAAACTTTCAAAGATAGAAACTCGTGTGGGATACTGGTCGTGTTCTTCCCTCTACACAAAGAGGTCAGGATTGAAGTCCCATTTTGTCCAGAGGTGTGCTATAATACCTCCGACCAAGTGGAGTAAAATAAATTCAACTTTTACAACTCAGGGTTCTTGTGGTATAGTGGAAGTATCCCTTCCTGAACCAGGAGAACCAGGTTCAAGTTTCACCTGTTCCAGAACTGTGAGATAACATCTCTGAGCAGGTTGGTTAGCAAATAACTAACTTTCTACATGGGATCACTGATCATCTTCCTCCTCCATCCAACCTTTCCTTCAGCAATTACTGTCTGGAGATGAGTAATGAACAATGTCAGCTTGAGCTTAGTGCTTATGTACCTTCTATGATCCAGGAAACCAGTTGAGTTCAGTCTTACTAATTCTAATTAGATATCTGCCCTTAATCATTTCAGCTCCTTCATGCAACACAGGAAAAATAATTAGTAAACAGTATCCATTGTATAAGAATGAATAATCATTGCCGGTGAAATCTCCAAATGCACCTTTCGTCCTACTCAGCAAGACAAAAAGCAGAGCAATGCAGCTTTCTGCAGGTAATCATACACGGTGGGAGGAACTTCGGATTGCGCTGCAAGTTCTACTGTTTTCTGTTATCACTTTAATCTGCAGCAGTGTGTGGTTGTGCAGAAAATGGGGAAACAGATCCTAACAAGTATCTTTATCTGGAGGGCAATATAGGAGACAGTGGGTCAATGACACTTGAATTTCTGTCACAGTGAGATCCAAAGGCTGAGGACCTTGCATCGGAGTTAATGACAATTTTTTTCTCTACACAGGTGCTGCCTTAGCTACTGAATATTTACAGTTTTGGCTTTTCTTTCAGTTTTCTGGCAGCTACAGTATTTTAGCTTTTGCTCTTTAGGGAAGGGGTGGAAAATATTCTGATGAACAGTTATAACATGATGTCACTCAAACAGGACGAATGATATTGAGCAAAGAGAAAACAAGTAAAAAGAATGAAAACTACAATCAGTGAATGTCAAAGACACACCAATATGTCAAGATCATTTCAAGTACACAAATCTAAACTTGTCCATGGAGGTGGTGTAGAAACGACAGACTTAGATAAACACTAATCATAGGAGATTAATCTAGGACAAACCCAAAAGGTACCCAACTCCACTCCAGATCAGAAGTCATACGAGCTTTTTCAGAAAGAGGATGCCTGCAAAAAGCTTTGACACGCAACTGAATTGATTAAATGGCTTAAGTATCAGTCTTACAGTCATTGCTGCATTTGCATGGATATCCTGACCTCTGTGTTACTAATGGACATGAAGCATTTCAACTCTGACCTATTGTGGGCATCATGACATAAAGCACTCCAGGGACTCAAGCAAACTCCTTGGGAGATCAGATCCAGATGGTGATAAAGGGATGTTGGCTACAGTGAGGGAACAGCTCATGTGCTGTGTCAGTTTTGGTTTCATTGTTACAGAGAAATGGAATTCTTGCATGAAGTCCCAAGAAAAGTAGAGGGTCAATTTCTCAACTTGGAGTTCAATAGCGAGAGACAGCTAAGGCAGGGATAAGAAGAAAAAGCATGAAAGAAATTCAAAATAATTTGACAGTGACCATAATAGGCTTACAGATTTTGGATCCAGCAAAGCTCCTCAATCAGTCACAGAATAGAAGTAACAGAAAATTGTCTGTCAAGCAATTTATTAAGTCAGAGGGTGACATGATGAAGAAACAGAAAGATAAGTTATTTGTGTTCAAAAAGTGAACGAGGATACAAAGCTAACAAACGCAGAATGATGGCTGTAAAGCTCTTTGAGATGACCCAAAGGCAAAAGAGGCAATCTGCAAGTACTTTCTTTTCTTTAAAGCTCAAGGAAACAATCAAGAGAGGGGAAGGGTTAATGGTCCAATCATTCCCTGCCTAACAAAAAGCAACAGCACATACTGTTATTTGGTTTACTATTCCCTGAAAGCAACTAGAATACAATACCTCTGCCCTATGCTGGTGGCCAAGTGGTGATGGAGGTGTAATAAATTATAAAGGAACTATTAATCCTGGAACCCAGGTAATGTTCTGGGGACCTGGGCTTGAATCCCATCAAGACGATGTTGGAATTTGAATTCGATGGGAAAAAAAAAATCTGCAATTAGATCTGGGTGACCATATAACCATTGTCGATTGTCAGAAGAACCCACCTGGATCACTAATGCCCTTTTGGGACGAAAATCTGTCATCCTTACCTGGTCTGACCTACATGCGACTCAAGACCCACACTGTGATTGAATCTTAACTGCCTAATGGTCAATTAGGGATGGACAGTATGTGCTGGCCCAGCCAGTGTTATGCACCAGGGCGAACCCCCTCAAAATATTTTGAGGTAGCCTAGACTCTAACCTTTCCTTATTTTAAACACAGATGTGTAGTTGATATTCCAGGTGTGATGCAGCTGGTCAAACCACTTGGCTTTAATCAAAACAGAATTTATTTACAGTTGAAACATGAACAAAAGAACTCAGAATAACCTGATGGAAATCCTGATGAAGGGCTTTTGCCTGAAACATCGATTTCGAAGCTCCTTTCATGCTGCCTGAACTGCTGTGCTCTTCCAGCACTAATCCAGAATCTGGTTTCCAGCATCTGCAGTCATTGTTTTTACCCGATTGGAAAACGTAACCAACCTGATACTGTAACTATTATTAATTAACAGCTCCAATACACCATCACCCCACAAACATAGCCCTTGGCAAAAAGATAAATTCAAACACAAATTCCTGTAGGGAGAAGGTAACAAGATCCAAAGAGATTTCAGAAGACTGTCAGGGGAGTTGTTTATTGAAGCTGGACTCTCATTTCTTGGGACTGCTACAGCTAAAACAAACTCAAAAAAACCTGAACTGGGAGAACTGGCCACTCCACTTTTTAAAGTAACAGCGTCATCACACTAGCAACATCCCTATCCTGTGAACAAATAAAAAAAATGCTTGCTGCAGGTAGGTGGCTCATCCCCAAGTTTTCTACATCAGTTTTATTTGGAAACTTTGTACAATACTAAGGGTTCAGAAGCTTCTGGAAATGTAAGCATGTAGTCTGTCTCGGCCGTTTGATAAGAACAGTAACATTGTCTATTTTTAAGAGAGACACAATTTAAACATGAAATTCAGTTGTTTTTGCAACATCCTTTCATGGCTCTGGCCACAATATTATATAAATGTTCCAAAGAACAGTCAAGTAAAACCTACAACACGAACTTGGTTTTTCTTACCTCTGATACTACCATTTCTGCTGAATTTCTTCAACACTTTCTGTTTATATTTTAGACCTTCAGCAACTGCAGTACGTTGCTTTTATTCCAGTATTCAAAGCCTGGTTGGTTCACACCACATTCTATAAGCTGCTTTGGACACCAGACATCAGGACGGATGAGGTAAAAACAATGACTGCAGATGCTGGAAACCAGATTCTGGATTAGTGGTGCTGGAAGAGCACAGCAATTCAGGCAGCATCCGAGGACAGGCAAAATCCGAGGACAGGCAAAATTCATCAGGAAGGGCTTTTGCCCGAAACGTCGATTTTGCCTGTCCTCGGATGCTGCCTGAATTGCTGTGCTCTTCCAGCACCACTAATCCAGAATCAGGACGGATGTACTGGCCTTAGAAGGTGTGCAGCATACACTTACCTGAAAAATAAATGGACCCCAGGGGTTACAAGGAGACATTACACTAACTACAGGTATGTTCCCTTGAGTTTGAAAGATCAAGGAGTGTTTAGACTAAAGTTCATGATATTAACATGACCAATTAGGGTTGATAAACGATTTCCGCTAGTTTGGAATCCACTGGAGCACACCCTAAAAATTAGAACGAGATCATTCAGGATTAAAACTAGAGAGCACTTTCAAACATCACGTGGCATAAGACTGGATCTCTCTTTTCCATGGGACAATTAATGTAAGGATAATTGTTCAAATTTAAACCTGACAACAGTAATTTTTGTTAACTACAATCATTCTCGTACATGGGGAGAACATAAACTGGAGTCAGACTGCAGATCAGCCATGATATCATCGAATGGTGGAACAGGTCCAGGACCTAAATGGCTGACTCCGACTCCTCTGTTCCATTCCTATATTACCATAGACAGATGGCAAACGGTGATAAGATCGGTTCATGAAATCACTAAACAATCCAAATAATCTGGGGCAGCACAGTGGCTCAATGGTTAGCACTGCTGCCTCACAGCACCAGGGTCCCGGTTTCAATTCCACCCTTGGTCAGTGTGGATTTTGCACATTCTCCCTGGGTCTATGTGGGTTTCCCCCCACAGTCCAAAGATGTGCAGGTTAGGTGGGATTGGCCATGCTGCATTGTCAAGAGTTGAAAATGTGTTGCTGGAAAAGCGCAGCAGGTCAGGCAGAATCCAAGGAGCAGGAGAATCAACGTTTCTGACATGAGCCCTTCCTTCAGGAATGAGGAAGGTGTGCCAAGCAGGCTAAGATAAAAGGTAGGGAGGAGGGACTTGGGGAAGGGGCGTTGGAAATGCGATAGGTGGAAGGAGGTCAAGGTGAGGGTGATAGAGTGGGGGTCGGGGTGGAGAGATCAGGAAGAAGATTGCAGGTTAGGAAGGTGGTGCTGAGTTCGAGGGTTGGGACTGAGACAAGGTGGGGGGAGGAGAAATGAGGAAACTGGAGAAAGCTGAATTCATCCCTTGTGGTTGGAGGGTTCCTAGGCGGAAGATGAGGCGCTCTTCCTCCAGCCGTCATGTTGCTATGGTCTGGCGATGGAGGAGTCCAAGGACCTGCATGTCCTTGGTGGAGTGGGAGGGGGAGTTGAAGTGTTGAGCCATGGGGTGGTTGGGTTGGTTGGTCCGGGTGTCCCAGAGGAGTTCTCTGAAACGTTCCACAAGTAAGCAGCCTGTCTCCCCAATATACAGGAGGCCACATCGGGTGCAGCGGATGCAGTAAATGATGTGTGTGGAGGTGCAGGTGAATTTGTGGCGGATATGGAAGGATCCCTTGTGGCCTTGGAGGGAAGTAAGGGGGGAGGTGTGGGCGCAAGTTTTGCATTTCTTGCGGTTGCAGGGGAAGGTGCCGGGAGTGGAGGTTGGGTTGTTGGGGGGGTGTTGACCTGACGAGGGAGTCACGGAGGGAGTGGTCTTTTCAAAACGCTGATAGGGGAGGGGAGGGAAATATATCCCTGGTGGTGGGGTCCGTTTGGAGGTGGCAGAAATGACGATGGATGATACGATGTATATGAAGGTTGGTGGGGTGGTAGGTGAGGACCTGTGGGGTTCTGTCCTGGTGGCGGTTGGAGGGGCAGGGCTCAAGGGCGGAGGAGCGGGAAGTGGAGGAGATGCGGTGGAGAGCATCGTCGACCACGTCTGGGGGGAAATTGCGGTCTTTGAAGGAGGAGGCCATCTGGGTTGTACGGTATTGGAACACCTCTGGGACACCCAGACCAACCAATCCAACCACCCCCGTGGCTCAACACTTCAACTCCCTCTCCCACTCCACAAAGGACATGCAGGTCCTTGGACTCCTCCATTGGCGGACCATAGCAACACAACGGTTGGAGGAAGAGCGCCTCATCTTCCGCCTAGGAACCCTCCAACCACTCAGATTTCTCCAGTTTCCTCATTTCCCCTCCCCCCACCTTGTCTCAGTCCCAACCCTCGAACTCAGCACCGCCTTCCTCACCTGCAATCTTCTTCCTGACCTCTCCGCCCCCACCCCCACTCCGGTCTATCACCCTCACCTTTACCTCCTTCCACCTATCGCATTTCCAACGCCCCTCCCCCAAGTCCCTCCTCCCTACCTTTTATCTTAGCCTGCTTGGCACACTTTCCTCATTCCTGAAGAAGGGCTCATGCCCGAAACGTCGATTCTCATGCTCCTTGGATGCTGCCTGACCTGCTGCACTTTTCCAGCAACACATTTTCAGCTCTGATCTCCAGCATCTGCAGTCCTCACTTTCTCAAGAGAGTGTCTAGGGAATATGTAGGTTAGATGTTTAGCCATGAGAAATTAGCAGGGATACAGGGACAAGGTGGGGGTGGGTCTGGGTGGGACCCTCCTCAGTGGTTTGGTGTGGACCCAATGAGCCAAATGGCCTGCTTCCACACTGTAGGGATTCTATGATTCGATCTGCCAAATGATCCAACGCAGCGAAGATGCCTTGCTCGAACTTGTGCATGGAAAGGTTGGCATATGGCAACAGCCATGGGACCAAATTTGCACGCCAATATGCCAACATTTTTATGCACAAGTTCGAGCAAGATTTCTTCGCTGTGCAGGACCTCCAACCAATGCTGCACACCAGATATATCGATGACACTTTCTTCCTTGGGATTTGTGGTGAGGAATCACTGAAGCAACTACATAGGGATATCAACAAGTTTCATCCCATCATCAGACTTACCATGGACTACTTTTCAGAATCAGTCTCTGTCTTGGGCACTTGCATCTCCATCAAGGACAGACATGTCAGTACCTCACTTTACTGCAAGCCCACAAATAACCTCAGGATGCAGCACTTCTCTAGCTTCCACCCAAAAAATATCAAAGAAGCCATCCCCTGCATATATACAGGATCTGCTCAGATGAGGAAGAACGCAATTGACACCTAAAGATTTTGAAGGATGCCCTCATAAGACCAGGATACAGTGCTCAACTCATTGATCACCAGTTCCAATGTGCTGCAGTGAAAAACCACAACAACCTCCTCAGAAGTCAGACACAGGATATGATCAATAGGGTACCCTTCGTCATTAATACTTCCCCGGAGCAGAGAGAGTTCCCGCCTCAGGCGACTGACTGTGTGGAGTTTGCGCGTTCTCCCCGTGTCGGCGTGGGTTTCCTCCGGGTGCTCCGGTTTCCTCCCACAGTCCAAAGATGTGCAGGGTCAGGTGAATTGGCCATACTAAATTGCCCGTAGTGTTAGGTAAAGGGGTAAATGTAGGGGTATGGGTGGGTTGCGCTTCGGCGGGGTGGTGTGGACTTGTTGGGCCGAAGGGCCTGTTTCCACACTGTAAGTAATCTAATCTAATCTACACCATGTTTTTCATTGATGACGATGAGCATCCCCACATCTCGGCGGCACGGTGGCTCAGTGGTGAGCACTGCTGCCTCACAGCACCAGGGTCCCAGTTTCGATTCCACCCTCGGGTGACTGTTTGTGTGGACATTCTCCCCGTGTCTGTGTGGTTTCCTCTGGGTGCTCCGGTTTCCTCCCACTGTCCAAAGATGTGCAGGTCAGGTGAATTGGCCATGCTAAATTGCCCAAAGTGTTAGGTGCATTAGTTAGAGGGAAGCGGGTCTGGGTGGGTTACTCTTCAGAGGGTCAGTGTGAACTGGTTGGGCCGAAGGGCCTGTTTCCACACTGTAGGCAATCTAATATATACATATATACATATATAATCTACCAGCCTTCAGGGCAACATTGACCACAACACCACATAAACCTGCTGTGGCAACCTCTGAAACACATGTCAGATCAATGCCATGGATACCACCATCACACCCACCATGTACATGGCAGATACTCATGTGACTCCGTCAATGTTGTCTACCTCCTACGCTACAGACAAGAATGGCCCAAGGCATGGTATATTGGTGAGACCACAAAGATGCTGTAACAATGGATGAATGGGCACTGTGCAACAATCACCAAACAGGCATGCTCCTCCAGTTGGGGAACACTCCAGCGGTCAAGTACATTCAGCTTCCAACCTTTAGATAAGCATCCCCCAAGGCACCCTTCAAGATAAACATCAACACGGAATCGCCAAGCAGAAAGTGATAGCGAAGTTCGGTACCCATGAAGATGGCCTCAATCATAATCTTGGGGTCATGTCACGCTACATGTGACCCCATCACACTGTTCTGTATCTATAAAATATTCCTTCCTGTCCTGTTTTAACACCATCACCTTGATAAATTGTTATGCTCTCTCGACCTTAATTAACCTGTGCAGTTTTGAATTATTTATTGCTTTGGTTAGACCCTTGGGATGTGACTCTTGTACCAACATATTATTTCAGTCGAATAAAAACCAAAGGAACAGTGGATGCTGTAAATCAGGAACAGGGGTTGCTGGGGTTACTCAGCGGGTCGGGCAGCATCTGTGAAGAAAAAACAGAGTTAACGTTTCGGGTTTGGTGACCCTTCCTCTGGCTTTTCTTCATAGCTGCTGCCTGACCTGCTGGGCTTTCCAGCAGTTTCTGTTTTTGTGCCATGATAATCCAGTCATTTGGTTTGTCTCCAGCACCAGCTTATTTTTTTTTTAATTTTTATAATTATCTTTCTGCCTCATTTAGTCAGATTGTAGGTCATCCCTTCAGTTGTTATTCAGCCATTGACACTTACACCATCTAACACCCTTGTTCACCTGCTGAGCCTTATTATTTCACACTCCACTCACATCATTTGTATGATCTTTTGATCTCTGTGCCCATAAATTCTGTGTTCTGTGTGCTTCCACCTCACTTCACCTGATGAAGGGTCTACATTCCAAAAGCTTGTGATTTCAAATAAACTTGCTGGACTATAATCTGGGGTAATTTGAGGGGAAAGGGACCGGAGGGGCAACTTTTTCACGCAGAGGGTGGTGCCTGTATGGAATGAGCTGCCAGAGGAAGTAGTTAAAAGGCATCTGGATGGGGACAAGGATAGAAGGGTTTGGAGGAATATGGGCTGGGTGGGACTGGATTGGGTTGGGCTATCTAGTCAGCATGGACGAGTGGATCGAAGGATCTGTTTCTATGCTGTACATCTCGACAACTCTATGTGATTTATGACTTTATCTTTCAACAATCGCAACAACTTGTGTTAATAAAGTGCCTCTAACACAATACTTACAAAAGTGCTTCAGAACTACATTCTGCAGCAAAATCTGAGACAAAGTAAGTAGTTATCAGGGCAAATGGCCAAAAGCTTGGTAGAAGTTTTCTGAGGAGTGTCGTAAGGGAGATAAACAAAAAGACCAAGAGTTTTAATGAGAGAATTATCAATGAATGCAAAATTAAGGTACATATGTATGACTTTAATCTGTATATATAGATTGGACAAATCAAATTAATAACAATAGTTATAGGAGGAATTCCTGGACCAATACATTGGGGAACCAACTAATGAACAGACCATTTGAGACTGGATATCGTGTAACGAGAAAGAAATGAATGACTATCTAGTTATGCAGAAGGGTGACCATAATGTGATAGAATTCTTCATCAAGGTGGAGAGTGATGCAGTTGATTTTGAGGCTATGGTCCCGAATCTAAATCGAGAAAACTACAACGGTATGAGGCTTGGGTTGACGATGATGGATTGGGGAATTTCACTTGAAGGGATGAGAGTGGAAAAGCAATAGCAAACATTCAACAGCACATGGGTGAACTACAACAATTGTTCATTCCTGCCTAGCATGAAAGCAAAGTGGGAAAAATGCCCAAACCATGGCTTTACAAGGGAACTTAAAGATAGTCTGAAATCCAAGGCGGGGCATACAAATTGTGCAGATATACAACAGATCTGAGGAGTTGCAACAGTGTACAATTCAGCGAAGGAGACCACAACAGGATTAAGAAAAGGAAACTAGAATATGAAAACGTGCAGGGAACATAAAAAACTGACTGTATGAGTTTCTACAGGTATGTGAAGAGAAATAAATTAGTGAAGGGAAATGTAGTCCCCTTACAGTCAGAGACAGGAAAGTTATATTGGAGAACAAAGAAGTGGTTGATTACCTACATACACACTTTGGTTCTATATTTACAAAGGAGGACACTGGTAACATACCAGTAATGTTAGGGAACACGGGGTTTAGTGAAAGAGAGAAACTGGAGCAAATCTATTTTAGTAGGGAAATAGTGCTGGGGAAAATTGATGGGACTAAAGGCCACTCGATCCACAGGGCCTGCTAATCTATATCTAAGAGTACTTAAGGAAGTGGCCCTAGAAATAGCGGGTCGGCATTTTACAGCATTCTATAGACTCTGGAACAGCTCCTACAGATTGGTGTATAGCAAATATTACACACCTATTTAAAAAAAAAGTGAAGAAAGGCAATTAAAGACTAGACAACCTAAGAGAATGCTGGTGTCTCTTATAAAAGATTTAATGGCAGAGCACTTGGAAAATAGTGGCAAGATTGGACAGAGTCAGCATGAATTTATGAAAGGAAAATTATAGAACAACAAAGAATATCACAGCATAGCACAGGCCCTTTGGCCCTCGATGTCGTGCTGGCCTTTTATCCTACTCCAAGATCAGACTAAACTACATACCCTTCATTGTACTAATTTCCATGTGCCTACCCAAGAGTCGCGTAATAGTACCTAATGTATCTGACTCTACTACCATTGCCGGCAGTGCCTTTCACACACCCACCACTGTCTGAGCAAAGAACCTATCTCTGACATCGCCCCTAAACCTTCCTCCAATTACCTTAGAATTATAACCCCTCATGATAGACATTTCCACCCTGGGAAAAAGTCTCTGGCTATCCACTCCATCAATGTCTCTCACCATTTTGTACACATCTATCAAGCCACCTCTCATCCTTCTTCACTCTAATGAGAAAAGCCCTGGCTCCGTCAACCTTTCTTCACAAGACATGCCATCCAGTGCAGGCAGCATCCTGGTAAATCTCCTCTGCAACCTCTCGAAAGCTTCCATATCTTTCCTGTAATGAGGTGACCAGAACTGAACACAATATTCCAACTGTGGTCTAACCAGGGCTCGCAAGGAGCTGCAGTATAACCTCGTGGCTCTTCAATTCAATCCCCGCAAATGAAAGCCAACACACCATACACCTTCTTAACAACCCTATCAACCTGGGTGGCAGCTTTCAGGGATCTATGGACATGGACCCCAAAATCCCTCTGTTCCTCCACACTGCCAAGATTCCTACCTTTAACCCTGTATTCTGCATTTAAATTTGACCTTCCAAAGTGAATGACTTCACATTTTTCTGGGTTGAACTCCATCTGCCATTTATCAGCCCAGTTTTGCATCCTGACCTTGCAACCTATAACAGCCCTCCCACACTATCCACAACTCCACCAACCTTCGTGACATCAACAAAATTACTAACCCACCCTTCCATTTCTTCATCCAAGATACTTATAAAATCACAAAGAACAGAAGTCCCAGAACGAATCCCTGCAAAACACCACCAGTCACCAAGCTCCATACTGAATACTTTCCATCTACCACCACCCTGTCTTCTATAGGCCAGCCAATTCTGTATCCTGACAGCCAGATTTCCTTGTAGTTTCTGAATGAGCCTACTATGGGGAACCTCATCAAATGCCTTGCTAAATTCCATGTACACCACATCCACTGCTCTATCTTCATCAATGTGTTTTGTCATATCCTCAAAGAATTCTATAAGGTTTGAGAGGCATGACCTGCCTCTCGCAAAGCCATGCTGGAAAAGCACAGCAGGTCAGGCAGCATCCAAGAAGCAAGAGAATCGACGTTTTGGGCATGAGCCCTTCTTCAGGCTCATGCCTGAAACGTCAATTCTCCTGCTCCCTGGATGCTGCCTGACCTGCTGCGCTTTTCCAGCAACACATTTTCAGCTCTGATCTCCAGCATCTGCAGTCCTCACTTTCTCGCAAAGCCATGTAGATTATCTCTAATCAAACTATGGTTTTACAAGTAATCATAAATCCAATCTCTCAGAATCACCTCCAATACTTTGCACACCACAGATGTAAGACTGAGTTGTTTGCAATTCCCAGGATCATCTCTATTCCCTTTCCTGAACAAGGGAATAACATTTGCCACCCTCCAATCATCTGGCACTACTCCAGTAGACAAAGAGGATGCAAAGATCATCGCCAAAAGTGTAGCAATCTCTTCCCTCGCTTCCTGTCATAATCATGCTCAACAGACCTTCTGGAATTCCTCGACAACGTAGCTAGTAGAGGTGATGAGGAGGAGCCAGCAGACGTGATTTATTTGCTCTTTCAGAAGGCTTTCGATCAAGTCCCAGATAAGGGATTAGTGTGCAAAATTGAATTGCATGAGATGAGGGTAATGTATATCAGTTTTAGGACCCCAGCTATCACAACATATTAATTATTTAAATGAGGGACATGGACAATTAAGTGAATGGGCAAATGCAGTATAATGTGGATAAATCAGAGGTTATCCACTTTGGGAGCAGAAAGCAGAAGGCAGATTATCTGAATGAACATGAATTGAGAGGATGAATGCACAGACCTTGCTGTCCCAGCTGTTGAAGATAAGCAGGCTCTGAAGGTGACAAATGGTTTGGTGGCCTTCATAGCGAGAGGATTTGAGAACAGTAGGAGGGATATATTGCTGTAATTGTACAGGGCCTTACTGAAACCATACCAGCATGTAAGCAGACCCTTCGGTCCGACCAATCCATGCCGACCACGATCCCAAATTAAACTAGTCCCATATCCCTCCAAACCTTTCTCATTCACGTACTTATCCAAATGTCTTTTAAATGTCACAACTGTACCTGCATCCACCACTTCCACTGGAAGTATATATCACAAACCACGCACTGTGTAAAAATGTGGCTCATGTCCTTTTTGAAACGTCTCCTCTCACCTTAAAATATGCCCCCCTGTTTTGAACAACCCCACTCTCGGGAAACTAACCTTGTTGTTCACCTTATCTCTGCCTCTCATGGTTTTATAAATCTTGAGGTTACTCCTCAAACTCCTACACTCCAGTGAAAAAAGTCCCAGCTGATCGAGCTTATTTTTATAACTCAAATGCTCCATTCCTGGCAGCATCTGAGTAAATCTCGCCTGGACCCTCTAATAATATCCTTTCTACAGAACTACACACAGTACTCTAGAAGAAGCCTCACCAAAGTCCTGTCCAACCTCAACATGACGTGCCAATTCTTTTACCCTAAGGTTTGAGCAAATAAAGGCAAATGTGCTGAATGTGTTCTAAACCACGCTCGCTACATGTGACACAAACTTCAAAGAATTACGTACGTGAACCTCTAGGTCTCTCTGCTCTGCAACACTACCCAGAGCCCAATTATTAATTGTGTGCAGTTTTGGTCTCCTTATCTGAGAAATGATGTTTCTGCTACAGAGAGTGTGCAGAAAATGTTTACCAGACTGATTCCTGGGATGGTAGGATTGATGTATGAGAAGCAATTGAATTAATAAGGATCCCATTCGCTTGAGCTTAAAAGAATGAGGGGGATCTCATAGAAACCTGTAAAATTCTAACAGGACAAGACAGGAAAAATGTTCCTGATGATGGGGGAGTCCAGAACTAGGGGATCACTGTTTCAGGATACAGGATGAACTATTTCGGGATTGAGCTGAAGAGAAATTCCTTCATCCAGACAGTGCTGAGCCTGTGGAATTTGTGACCAGAGATAGCAGTCGAGGCAAAATCATTGTATGATTTCAAGCAAGCGAATCGTCCAGCACTTGGGGCTCAAGAAATCAAATGATAGGGTGGTGAAAAGTGGCAATATACTATTGAGTTGAATGTTCAGCTGTGATCATAATGAATAGGAGAATAGGCTTGAATGGCCTACTCCTGTTCTTATTTTTTATGTTTGTGTATTTCTATTAAGAGCTTGAGGACTAGATATCTCAAGGAACAAATTCCCATTGTGAAGCAATTAAACACCAGGGATTCTCAAGAGGCCAGAACTAAATGAATATAGACTTTACAGGGGTGTGCAGGTTTGAAAACAATTGATGTGACCAGGTCATGGAAGTTTATGAAAACAAGGGTGAAAACTTTAAACAAAAGCAAAATATTGCAGATGCTGAAAATCTGAAATAATATCCAAAAATACTGGAAAGGCTCAGCAGGTCAAGCAACAACTCAGTTCCGATGAAAGGTAATCAATCTGAAACATTAACTCTGTTTCTCTGCACAGATGCCTGCCTGACCAGAGCTTTCCTAATGATTTTTGTTCTTATACAAGAACTTTAATGTTAAAGCATTGCATGATTTGGAGTCAATACAAGTCAGTGAGCACATCAGGGGATACAGGATTCGCTGCAAGTTAAGACACAGAAAATCAATTCACTTGTGGTACAGTCTCTCTGACTCTGGGTCAGGAGATCCAGATTCAAGTCCCAGTTACTCCAGAAGCTCTGAACAGGTTGATTTTTTTAAAAAAGGGAAGACCTTAAGATAGCACAATGAGAGATTCCAACCACACTGGAGCCCCCAATTTCTGAACATTCCACTTATGAATGCTCATACTAATGAGTACAATCTCACAAAGGAGTGTAATTTTAAAGATCTCATAAGAAAACATTTCTAGTTTGAGCATCAAGAGAACAATGTTTGTCGCAGGAACTGAGATCGAAATCATGGAACTGCCCCCAGTCACACTCTATGTGAACCTGTACCAGATGGATTGTAGCAACTCACCATCACCTTTCTCAAGGACAAGTCGGGTTGTGTAATAAATGCTCAACTTGTTAATGATATTTCGGTTCCATAAAAGAGCAGAAACAAAACAAAAAAAATCAATGGTTTCAATCCTCCCAATTACTAAACTGAAGAAAAAAGTTTTGCTCATCCTGACCACCAGTACAGTGGAAGACTTGGGAGAGATGGTGTTGGAACAGCAGAGCATTGTCAGCATAAAAACTGCATCTAAAATGTTTTCAGATGATTGTATGCGCTTTCTATTGACACATTGAGAAATAGCGGACCAGAAATAATGTTCTGACTTTATTTTTGCTTTTTAAAAAACACATGAATACTAAATTGTTAATGAGGCAAAACAAAAGCGAAGGGCCCACAAGCTGCAACTGATGAAGCTGTCAGAGGATGTCAAAGAACCTGAAGAAATCAAATAAACACAAGAATAAACAAATTTAAGATACGAGAAAGAGGTTGGGATAAAAGAAATGAAAATACTTTTACACTACATTAGAGTCACTGATTCCCAAATCATACAGCTGGCCAAGATGCCAAGTAAATGTGTTTCACTAGAGGCAAATAGCTACTAAGACAGCAATACAAAACTTATTTCAGTGAAATAAACTTCAATGAACAATGGACGCCATTCAGAAAAAGAATGTCAGCATAGCAGTGTACAGAGGGCTAGCTATCCTGATAGTCAAGTGGGTAAAGACAAACATGGTAATGGCTTCAAAGTCGGCAACAGCTACGTCACAAAGTCACAGATTCAATCGCCAGATGGTACTGGGTTAGCTGATCCTCGGGGAGCAGCAGCAACAGGAATGTCACAATCAACCTCACTGTCTTTGCATTAAAACAAAGGGAGGAGGAACAAATCATCTCGTGTTCTCGCTCCTGATTAGTATCAAATTACTAATATAGGAAATGGATGTCACGTCTGAACAAGTGCAGGCTTTGCTGTCATTTCCACAGGGTTATGCGATATGTTGACAACACTTGTCTGGGCTCTCACACACAATGGTAACAAAGTGCTGGATGGGAGAAACACAGTTGCAGATTTAGTCAGGGCATGAACATGACAAGCTAGTGAGAGAAGAGTGAATAGACTGACAAGACTAAACAGGAAACAGCGGTTAACAGGAATAGACAGGACAGAAGAGAAAGGATGAGAATGTCAGACAGATGATGATTGGGGAGAGGAGGGGTGTGGGGCAGGAGGAGGAGGAGACAGGAGAGATAGACACACTGACAGGAAGATTAACAAGTGGACAGTAATGGAGATAAATTAATAGTTGTAGACAAGAAAAAAACAAAGCTGACATGCACAGAATCTTAACAGGGGTAGATTCAGCAGTTATCATTTCTTACACTGTATACACAAAAATAAAACAACTTTCATTTGTCAAAAAGGTTTAAAAGTGCAAGGACCATAAAAGACAACCCTCCTGGCAATCTAAAGTTAATGACCAGATTAAGACAGGAAACATGGAATAAATCAATGGTTGAAATTAAAATCCATCAACAAGACCAGCCTGGCTGGCTTTGTTCGGGAAAAGGTGATGACAGATTCCCAATGCAAAGCATACCGTGCCTGCTGGGCAAATCAAGAACAGGAAAAAAGCACGCACACCAAGTTAAACAGTAAGCAACAGAGAGGCACCCACACCTATTTTAAAAGGCAACAAACATAACAAGACTAGGAATAAAAGTATCTCGGAAAAGTCTCTCAAAATAGGAAGTGTAACATCTCATGTAAAGAGAGTTAATACAGGATTTCTTAACTGTGTACTGTCCACACGACAAAATAGTAAAGAAGGAAACTGCCACCCAGGCTTAACGGCATCAATAACAGCTCAGAGATGATTCAGGAGGTATTATTTACAGTTTAAAAATACAGGCACTGACACTGAAGAGAGGAGCTCGCAGACCTAGGTCTCCAACCCCTCGGCCTACAGCATTCTAACATCATCAAAAAGGGCTAGGGGGCAAATAAAAAGTTCATTTGAGTATATATTGTATGTCACAGTGTAATGAAAATTACAGTCAGCACAATTGACACTTGAATTCTTAATTTGTTCTTTTCTTCTTAGTTTCTTACTCTGTGGTTTAACAGTCCTGTCCAAATAAACTAGTGAGAAACTTCGAACCATATAGCACTGAGAAAGGTCATTTAGCCCAAAATGTCTGCACCACAGTTAACTTGCCACCCATTCCAAATCCACTTTCGAGTACTTGGCCTATAGTCTTACAGGTTACAGAAATATAGACTTGGGTTCCTTTTATAGAAGTTGAGGGTTTCCATCTCCACCACCAAACTGGGCAGTAAATCCAGACAACCTTCTCATTACGTTCCCTGAAATCCTTCTACCAATCACCTTAATGCACGTCAGCTGGTAACTGACTTCTCCACTTGGGGAAACAGGTCTTGCCTAGCCACTCTGTTTAACTTACTCATTATTTTGTAGACCCCGATTAAGTCCTGCTACCTTCAGAGACCCGAGGGCACAGACACCAAGGCAATTCACTCCGAGTTGCCTCGATATACTCCCATCGATTGTGTATTCACTTGCTTTGCTTGTCCTCTCCTAAAGCAAAATCTTGCACTTCCCTGAACTGAATTCCATTTATTACTTCTCTGCCCGCTCAACCAAATAATCAATAACATTCTGAAGTCGAACTCAGCACCACCTTTCTAACCTGCAATCTTCTTCCTGGCCTCTCCACCCCCACTCCAGCCTATCACCCTCACGTTAACCTCCTTCCACCTATCGCATTTCCAACGCCTCTCCCCCAAGGCCCTCCTCCCTACCTTTTTTCTTAGCCTGCTTGGCACACCCTCCTCACTCCTGAAGAAGGAGTCATGTCCGAAACGTTGATTCTCCTGCTCTTTGGATTCTGCCTGACCTGCTGTGCTTTTCCAGCAACACATTTTCAGCAACATTCTGCAGTCAACAGGCATCCTCTTTACTGTCATCTACTTGACCAATTCTTACATCATCTGTAAATTTCCCAAGCAGTGTATTCACTGGTCAAACCAAATACAGATTGCCCTTTTGTGCAAATTTTTCTCCAACATGGAATAATCATGGGAACAAACGAAGATCATGTTCCAGGAAATTTACAGCGCAGAAAGAATCCATGCAGCTAATCTTGGCCTTGAAAGTACCATACCTATTTTAATCAACAATTCAGATCTGTAATGACATACCACTGGAGCAGGTTGGACTTGAACAATTAGTCCCACTCCATCCTCTTTCCCACAGTCCCGCAAATCTATGTTTGTTGCTATTGCTTGGGGTGCATTAGGCTCTCATACCATTATTCCATCCTTTCAAGGAAGCAGTTGGTGTCTTTTCCACATCTTTGCCAGGAGGATAGTTTATATTATCAATTGCATGAGCTAGATGGGTAGACATGAACTATCCAGTCTCAATGCATTTTCAACCTCAAACAAAATGGCACACAAGGCTCATTATTGATCAATAAGCACCTTTGCAAAGTGGAGTAGTATGTGTCCAGCTCAGACAGAAATACAGATCAACCTCATTGACATACTTTTCTTGGTCAAAGTGGTTGCGAATACTCTGCTGAAAAACCATCTAGTCAATTGTCTCTCAGATGGTTTGCACTTTGCCTGAGAGGAGGTCGTCCCAGGCATAAGCCCCACTCCCTGGCTTGAGCAAGAAAATCAAGGTTGACACTTGGAACTTGACTGCAGGATTACAGCGCAGTCTTTAGGTTGAGACATTTAACCAAGGGCCTTCTGCCTGCTTGGTTAACTGTACAAGATACCATGTCACTATTTCAGACAAGAGGAGGCGAGCTATCCTAGCATGATAGCCAATAATTATCCTTCAAATGAACATTAGATTATTTGCACATGACATTGCTGCTTTTTGCTGCAAGCTAGTGTTGCAATGCCAGCTTATGACTGAGGCAGTTTGCACCGTCAACCCCTTTTTTGCCTGGTTAAAAGGGTCCACTTGATATCCAATGGTTGAAGAAAACCACTAGTTAGTCTTAATGAGGAGAGTTAAAAATCACACAACACCAGGTCATAATCCAACAGGCTTATTCGGAAGCACTAGCTTTCAGAGTGCTGCTCCTTCATCAGGTGGTTGCAGAGAATAAGATCATGATCACAGAATTTATAGCCAAAGGAGTCCAGCGTCATGGAGATGTGATACATTAAACAATTTTAGATTAAATCTTTCACCTTTTAACATTGAATATGCTGGTTTCAGTTCCTTGACATGTAAATCCCAGAACTTCTTCTAAATTACATTCTCAAGATAGTTCAATTTTTACAACAATAGGTGTGAAGTCTATCTGTGTCCCAATGTTTAGTCAAAGTTAAAAATCACACAACACCAGG
Source organism: Chiloscyllium plagiosum (assembly GCF_037043375.1). Taxonomy (NCBI): domain Eukaryota; kingdom Metazoa; phylum Chordata; class Chondrichthyes; order Orectolobiformes; family Hemiscylliidae; genus Chiloscyllium; species Chiloscyllium plagiosum. Next base: position 46,706,025 of record NW_028270169.1, read on the forward strand.
TTATGGTCCAACAGATTTCTTTGGAAGCATACGCTTTCGGAGCACTGCTTCTTCATCAGGTGGTTGATCTAGAACAAGAAACAAATAGGCTGTGCGCAACCTTTAAAATGTGTGGCCACAGAGCAAACTTGAAAAGGACCTGGCAGTGAAACAAACAGGTCACACAAAAAAAAATTAAGAAGGTCATTTATCACCCTTGCACAGGAAGGATAGTCAGAAGGCTATGCAAGTCCATGAATTCTTGTGGCTATTTGACTAGAGACTAAAGGCCAATTAATGTGCTCCATAACCCCACTGAGATCAGCCAACCAAATAGGGTGGAAATCTGATTAATGGCTCTCTTAATTTTCAAATTTTTCCCTTTTTCTCAAGGCTCTGACTCTCATTGGGGTACAGTTGCACCATCATCAGAGGTTCACTGGTACCTCATCAAGTTAGGATGGGTCAGCGTTGTTCGCAAATACAAGCGAGAATAAATGTCACATCAATCATTGAGATGGCAAAGGATTTGCTTGCAATATCACCCATGTATCCAATGAGAATTATGCTGCATATTATAGCATTGAGAAACATCAGCTCAGTAACAATCTCATCAAACACAATGCCAACAATGCAACAGTTGCACGTTAACATGGATTAATTGAATCATAAAGCCAGACCATTCAGGCAGTCTGCTCCTACTCAGAATTCAGACTAACTGCAACTTAAATAAGTGAAGACACCTTACAAGCCATAATGTTTCTTCCCTGGACTGTAAACCTCTACCTTCTTGATGCACTGCACATCAATATAGATCAGTGCAACTCACGTCAGATCTCCACTGTGTCCTATCAAAAGAATGCAGTTGTTTCAAATCTTGAAGTACAAGCTTCTCACAATATCCATCAGTATTTTCCTGCACCTTTAAACCAAAAAATTACTCCAAGGAGCTTCATAGCAATAAAATACAATATAATTTGGCACCAAGTCAAAGGAGTAACCAGAACAGACAACAGACAAGAGTAAATTTTAAGGAGTTTATTGAAGTGGAAAATCTGAGGATTATAGCAATATACAGTAGAACAAAAAGGAAACAGAAGGCAGACCAGGAACCTACTAGGCAACTTGAGTGCTAAACTGATTTTGCTATCAACTTTTAAGTGAGATCACTCCTAACAGTCTGCTGATCAAAGATATATTGTCACAGATCTGAAAATTAACACTGGTTTCTCGTGTTTTAAAAAATCTTGCACATCACTTTTGGAATTCTGATTTCAAAACAGAGGCAAATGGGTGTTGGTTACACTAGTTTTCTTTTAAAAATAAAATCAAAGAATTTGTCCAAAACAGTGACACAAATCCAGCATTTGTCAGAAAGCAGGTAATTACATATCCCTGTGGTGTTAATGGAAAGGCGCTTAATACTGTTGGGTTTACGATATCAATGTCAAATATTTAAGGCCATTAGATTTTTCTGAACTGAAAACAAAGAACAGATTAAGTGTTGTTTTAGCTTAGTTCAGAAAAGTCCAAGGTTGAGTGCAGAAGCAGGTATTCAAGGCAGTTCGGCAAAGCAGTAACCTTGGTAGAAGGGTGAAGTTTATAAACTTTCCAAGCTGTAAGAGTTTGGCTTGAAATAGTTTTTATGAGAACTGAGAACATTTAGGTTCTCAGATTTGAGAGAAGTTCACGTAGACAGATTTGAAAAAGACTCATCGAATTGTTTCCACAGTCCAAGACAAACAAACTATAAGGTGTCAATTAAATAGAAACATAGATTTGAAATAAGGGTGCAATTTCTTTGAATTTGAATCTCTAATGGACAGTACTCAGAAACAGGTTGATTGAAAGTTTGTTTTTTTTATACTCTTCTTGTGTAATAAACATTTGTCTGTTGCAGAAATTTGCAGCTTCTTTTCATGTGCTTATGTTAATTGCCAAACAAAACCAAAACATCTCTCTCAAATTAGATTTCATTCTGGAGTTTTCAATATTTGCCATTTTTTTCAGATTTCCAGCATCACAGTATTTTTATTTTGTATGAGTCCAGGAGTTTGAAAAGTCAGTAATTCGTTCAGACAGTGTGACCTCCTTGTAAAGATATCTAATTAGTCACATTACCTTTCAGAAGTTATCCCATCAACTATCTTGCAGTCTCTTTTTTTTAAAATCAGCTTCCAGAAGAATATTCTATGGTTAGCAATTTATGCAAAAATTCAACTACTAATCTAGTTCCTTCTGATTATCATCTACAACTTTGAACCCCTCATTACTCATGCAGCGTTCACAGGATACGCATCATAACCAAGCATCCAAATCAGAATTCCTCAAGTTTCAAAAGCAACAGTTTCTCCTCATACCTATCGCCTCTCTACCCCACTAAGATAGTACCCTCTACATGGCCTTGATATTTTACTTAGCATAAAGTAGCCCAGAAGAATAATTTAAGCCTAACTAAATGATTTTTATGAATTCAGCATGACTTTTGCTTTCATTCTGTACATTCCGAGTTATAAAACCACGGTAACTTATGATTTGTTTCAATACACCAGGCCTCACTAAATTGAGCTCTCGATTTTAAACGTTTTTGTCTTGCAAGCCCCAAATCTGAGCCGACTCTTAATTTAACTCACAGCGCAAATATTTCTTCCAGATTCTTTCTCCCAAAATGTATCATCTCACATCCAAAATTATCTAATAACATTTCATAAGCTATTCATTACCTTTCCTCTTTCCCTCAAACCCATGGAGCCATGCTACTGGTTCAGCAGAAATGTCTTGCAAATTAATCCTGGGAACACCAAAATGATTGCCTTTAGTCCAACTCTTAAGTTCCACTCCCAAGCCACCAACTCCATCCTTCTCTTTTGTCCCCAAGGATGAACTAGACTGTTTGCAATCTCGGTGTCACATTTGACTTCAAGCTGAGCTTTCATCCCTATGTTCGCAGCATCACTAAGACCACTTATTTCCACCTCCTTCAGAAGGTGGTGGTGATCTATGCACCCTCTAAATTTCCCCACCAGTATGCAGGAGCAACCTCCAAATTCAGAAAATCACGGTGTCTGCACACTTAAACATATCCTCTGAAGGTTGCATGTCCACATAACTTAGAAGGAACATTGGTGGTGATCTGCCTTTTGAACTGCTGCAGTCCATTTGTGTGTAAAGAAGACCCCACTAAGTTATTTTCCAGGTTTGCAGCATACAGCATATTGCAGAGTCATCCAGTCCAGCTGCTGCCTTCACCTGGTCAAATCACACAGACTGAATCAAACAAACAAGTGACTGCACATAATCAGTACTCACACTGCTCATGCTCCACTGCCAGGGACCGTGCCTGCACCTCAGCTCTCCACCCCAGCAACTTAAAGGTAATCCACACATGCCCATGGCAAGATAGATTTTGTCACGAACACCATCTATGCAGCACAAACTGCCACCTCAGACACCAGCCACCATCTTGGCAGTCACATCATACACCTCAATTTTCTTTTCTCCAAATAAATTTCCAATTTGAATGTTACTATTGAATCTACTATCATTATGCACAGTGCCACTCGGTTTTATAAGTGAATATCACTGTCGAGCTATTCCTCGGACAGAAACCAGAATCAGTGAAAGTATCAAAATATGGGGAGAAAGGAAAGTAGCCATGCGGAAAGTAGCCATGCGGACAGTACCGAGGGCAAGCTATAGCCTGACTGCCCCACGAGAAAGAAACATTTAAGACCAGGTATAAAGTTGCATCAAAATGTATAAGTGGTGCATTTAAGGGAAGCTAGATTAACACGGAAGGAAGAAAGAAAGAAACAGAGGGCGATGTTATCGAATTCGGCGAAGGTTGATAGTAGACTTGTATGGAACATTAATATTGGCATAAATCGGCTGGGTAGTAAAGTCCATTTTTATATTATAAATTCCATATGATGCTTAGTGATGATGCTCTCGAAAGCAATGGAGGAAATCAAGGGAGACAAAAATTGATGTTTATAAATCAGGTGGTCAAGTCCACCAGTACATTTCCTAAATAATTGAATGTAAAAACTACACAACGATTATTGACAGGATGGCAAACTCAGCACTGGGCACAAACTCAAGAGTCACATTGTATAATAAGAGGAGTCACTCAACAGCAAACTGGAATGAGTCAAATCATTCCCTTTTCAAGTTTGGGTAGTGCTGAAACCAGCTGTACACACAAAAGAACTGGACTGGGATAATCACTTGATTTAAAGAGATCTATATTTCAGTAATAAGTCCATTCTCTGCGAGCTTAATTTGGACAGAGATGGCAATGGCCAGATGGAGCTAAAAAGTAAGTCGGTGAGGAATAGTTTGTGAGCAAAAGAAATGGTTTGAAACAAACTAAAAGCCTGATTCGATCTTTGATTCAATGCTGTGTGATGCATGGCACAATGGTAAGTTCAGACATTACACAATAGTTCCACTCTCATGTATTATTGTGTTCAAAGAATATCGTGCAATAGCAATATCATTTAAACTAATGAGGGCGGAATTGCATTATAGACAATACAGGTAAAGAAAGTTTGCTTTTGGCAAACAATGGTCTAAATCTTTCAATCGGTTAAAGACAATTTGTGTTGAAGAAACACATGTAATAGCAGAACCAACTATAGGGACAACTTTGCACATGGATATCATTTCTCTGCAGGAAGGCTTGTTCTAAAGAGATTCCAGCTATACTTTGGATTGTTCTGGCATTCGCCAAGCTGTGACTGCTGGTAGTTTTCCAAGATGATCACAGGAAGTGGATTCAGACAGTACAATTACACTGCTCCAAAATTAGCAAAAAAAACTGTTCCGATCACTGACTGACAGCAAGTGTGGGATGTTCTTGTCCCAACGATATCTGTTATTTGTACTAAAATCAGCCAGGGCAGCAGACATCTTGTGCAAATTTGGAAATAAATTCAACACAATGACAGGAGTAGAATGGGAAGTTCAACAATTACAAACACAGTCCAAACATAACTGGCTCTAAACTAGTCTAAGAAATTGGAAGTTGATCTAATTTGAAATACTTAATAGTTTCCATTCTTTAAAAAGAAAATTACAGAATCACTGTAAAATCTTTGACCCATTTCAGTACCTAGCAGACAAAGCACTTTGGTACTGTTTATTGTCAATGTCCCATCTTAAACTGATTCTCTCGCCACCCCATTGTGGATTGCTATTGAAAATTGAATTTTCTCATCTTTTGCTCCTTTAATACAATCTTCACTACCTGAAAATTGATAGATGGGAAGGCACCCTGTTCTCAGGCAGCCGATTAGCTGGTTCTCTTGGTGGTGCAAAAGACAGGCCCAAGAAGCTGTTGGTCTTCACTACATCCAACATTAAAACGAAGAACAATTCTGTGGCATCAATCTACAATTACATGATTGACACCACACTCCTTTTCATCCATCATTTTCTCCATCTGCCCATCATCTGCTGAAAGTAGCAAAATAGTTGTCATGGTTCATCTACCAAGAATAAAGATGGACAAAGTTATTTGACCACAGGCAATCATAAATACCAATCATCACCCCAATTACCAGGCATCAGAAGAATGGTCGGGTAGATAGGACACATTTATTACTGTGGTCTCGAGTTGTACACTCGAAATTCTAATTGACCTTTTGCCTCCACAGCCCAAGGGCACAACTGACAAGTGCTGCCAACACGCAATGTTCATATTCACGAAAAGAGTAATCAAAAACTGAGGATCAAACCTGGGAGTCAACAATCCATGAAGCTGTATGGATATCCTGCATGCTCGTTCCCTCATTTACTAACCAGAGAAAAACATGATCATATTTTAACAAATCAAAATGACTTCCACTAATAATTCAAAACTATGACTGCACCCAGCAGCAGGCTGAAAAGAACACTTTTGTAATTGCAGCTTTATCAACTCAGGTGACTTTAGATTTTGGAAATGAATACATAACACTGTCAGCTCAATAAGTAACACAAAATCATTGCTGTCAGTGATGGAAAAATTGAAAAAAATTAGAATACCCATAGTATCTGCAAAACAAAATGCTGAGGATAATGGAAATCTGAAATTATTTTTTAAAAATTGGAAATAATCAAAGTAGACAACATCGGTAGAGAGGGAAACAATAAATTAACAAAAGATAACATTGAGTCAAAAGAGTAACCCTGTTCTCCCCTCCTAGATTTGCGAAATCTGCTGAGTGCTTCCAGCATTTCTCACTATTACCACCAAACATCTATGCTCAACATTTATTTGTCTTAAGGCACCAACCTCAGGAGAGTAACAAGTTCTTGGCAACCACCTGCTTTCTGGTACCCCAACTAACCAGCCTTAATTACACTGACAGGCATGTGAAGGAAGACATGTTCTGCTTCTGCTTCCCCCAGTGCTGTTTTGCCCATTGGCAGCAACTTTCCAAAGAACGTGCACTCCCAGCTGAATTCATTGTAGTGGTTTGGAAATCAGAGAGACGTATGCTCAGTTAAGTATTTCAAGCACAACTTGTACAAAACCACCGGCAAGTGTTCGCAGATTTTCAACTATGAGGGGAGTACCACATCAAGTCTTCATCTCGTCTTCTCCAGAGGCTCACAAAGGGTTCTTACTAGCAAATCCCACAGAAGTTTGAAAGATAAACTCCCTTCGGTGCCCAAGAGATGATTATTTGCCAATATTACCCCAGCCACCTACTGCCTTTGCAGGTGAGACACACCAACCCATTACACTGCAAACTGTATCTGGGGCCTTCACACTGTACAGCAAAGCTACAGCAAACCACCCAGGCTATTGCCAATTTTCTTCTCCTCTTATCTTTGCCCTCTAATGGAAGAAACAATCCTAGTCTCTTTGGGGTCTTCCAATTGCATTGTGTGTTTCAAGACTTCAAGGAGTCATCTGTGCATTAGCAACAGGCAATATTCCAAAGACAGCAAAATCTGCCCTTCATAGTTCTGCAGGAACTCACATTTTCAACCTAAAATGAAAATTTTACTCCTTCAATGCACACTTGGAGAGATTGTTATTTTGATAGCTTCATACCAACTCCTTGGAAATCTATATGAAACAGTGCAAAGATTCGTAGGCTGGTGAACAGTCTGAGCACCATTTGTGACCACTTTTCTACCAGTTATTGGGTAATTAGCTCTGTACAGTCCAAGTATTGACATGCTCCACAATCCAGAGGATGAAGCTGGTGAATTCAATACCAACCAGACTGCTCAACAAGAATCCACAACAGTAGCATCACTTGCTTGGACTCTGTGGATTTAGGTCTAAGTTCTACACCTATCCCTGAGCTAACAATATCTTGATTGTTACACAATAGAAAAAGCCTCGGTGCAGAGCAGCAAGTTATCAAGTTGCTATCACTTTAAAGGCAACTGCTGGGCTGCAAACACACTATCCAACCTACCCTCCTGATGACAGATAAGGAAACCTGGTTGGAATTAACCAACTTACTTTATCTTTCTTTGCCTCTTCACATGCAATACAGGTTAATGCCAAACTAGCTGCAGCGAGTCCAATCAGTAGCCAGATTAACCAAAGCACATACCACAATCAAAGCCATTGAAACTCAGATAGTCCATGCAAGTTCTTGCTGAGACCTACTGTTCATTTATTCCACTTACTAAACCACTGGAGAGCAACATGAGATCCACCCCAAAAAAAGATTTGGTCTCTCACTCTCATTGATTTTCAATTCAGATAAGTTCACAGCAGGAGACCAAAGCAATTCCCGAAAGAATCTAATTTGTGGAAGCTTCTAACAATTGCTGGAACTTAAAGTAAAAGGGAAACTACAGTGTACAAAAACAAAACAACTGTGGGTGCTGCAACTCTGAAACAAATACACAGTGTTGGGGAGACTCAGCAGGTCTGGCAGCATCAGCTTCAGAACAAAAGTACTAATAAAAGCTCACTGGACTCAAAACACTGACCCTGTTTTTCTCCATACAGATGTTGCCAGAGTCTCTCCACTACAATGCCTTGGAAATTACTGTGGGTTCAGTTGAAATATCCATTAAAGGCTAATGTTTGGAAGGCATAATTGGCAGCCTCAGGCTCATTCCACTTAAGCTCCCGGGAGCACCAAGCATCCTTATTTAGTCATGGCAGTGTGAGATTGGTGCCTGGTAGTTGGAGGGGAGGAGGGTGGGGGGAGGGAAGAGTGGTTGGCACAAAGTAGAGAGAGTGCTTTAGTGCAATGTAACAATGTAAATATACTGCCAAGCATAATGTCTGTGAAGTTATTGTAGAATCAATATGTTAACACGCTGAATTGCTTGCGAAGTGGGTACACCACCACTATCACTAGCTTCCACAGTTTAACTTGGTGAGAGAGAGAGAGAGAGAGAGAGAGGAGTGAGGAGAAAGAGAGAAAGAGAGAAAGAGAGAAAGAAAGAGAGAAAGAGAGAAAGAGAGGAGAGAGGGGAGAGAGGGGAGAGAGGGGAGAGAGGGGAGAGAGAGGAGAGAGAGGAGAGAGAGGAGAGAGAGGAGAGAGAGGAGAGAGAGGAGAGAGAGGAGAGAGAGGAGAGAGAGGAGGGGGGAGGGGGGAGGGGAGAGAGGAGGGGGGAGGGGAGAGGGGAGAGGGGAGAGGGGAGAGAGGGGAGAGAGAGGAGAGGGGAGAGAGAGGGGAGAGAGAAAGAGAGAGAGAAAGAGAAGAGAGAGAGAGAGAACTGCAGATGCTGGAGAGTTGGAGTGGAAAATCTTGGCCCTACAAAAGCAGGTCAGGCAGCATCCAAGGAGCAGGGGTGTCGACATTTCAGGCATAAGCCCTTCATCAGGAATGTTGGGGCGGGTAGATAAATAGGAGGGTGCAGGGATAAGGTAGTTGTGAAGGCTATAGGTGCATGCAGTTGGGGGGTGTGATTCTGATAGGTCAGTGGGGAGGGTGAGGTGGAGCGGAGAGTTGGATGTGAGATGAGATGGGGGGGAAGATTTGGAAACAAGTGAAGTTAACATTGATGTCATGTGGTTGTAAGGTCCCAAGGTGGAAGATGAGGCATCCTTCCTCTAGTTGCTGTGTGGCTTGGATTTGGTGGTAGAGGCGGCCCAGGACTTGCATGTCCTTGGTGGAGTGGGAAGGGGAGTTGAAGTGGTCAGCCACAGGGCGGTGGGGTTGTTGGATGCATGTGTCCCAGAGATGTTCTCTGAATTGCTCCGCAAGTTGGCATCCTGTCTCCCCGATGTAGAGGGTATCACACTGAGAGCAACGGACATAATAGATGAGGTGGGTGGATGTATAGGAAAATCTCTGCCAGATGTGAATAGATCCTTCGGAGCCTTGAACGGAGGTGAGGGGGGAATGTGCTTGCAAGTTTTATACTTCTTGCAATGGCAAAGAAAAGTGCCAGGTGTGGCTGGTAGGGGCATGGACCTAAAAAGGGAGTCACGGAAGGAATGGTCTCTGTGGAATGCACAAAGGGATGGAAAGGCCAAGACAAACCGTACTGCTATCTTCCCCATAACTGGAGCTGGTGACTTGTACTGAGTTACTCAGCTTCTTTCATTGTGTACATGTCACACCAGAAAGTCAGTGGCAGATGTCATGTATGCAAATGCATCCTCTCAGAGAGGTCACTGAAGTGTGTCCTCAAGGTTGGGGTCAGATCCCCTCAGAGGGAGGCAAGCCAACTGAGCATTCCTACCACAAACACATGAGCAAACACAGCTCATCCAACATAAAGCAGGAAATCAAATATTTGGCCTTGGTTTTCTCTACATCTTACAACCAAACCAAGTAATGTGCCCACTAATCCAGGAGAACGAGGCAAAAAGGAGCACAGAGCATAAGCACGGAGCATAAACCAACTGGTCTGAATTAACCACCTCTATGCTGTAAATTCTTTGTAATCACAGCTGGATGAAGATATTAGTATCATGGCTGTTCTCAGTGCCCCAAATTAATCAGAAGCTACAGATAATGACGTTGGGTTGAATCAGCCAGCCTTGCCACTCTTGATCAATTTCAACTGAACGTGATGAAAGTATTAATGTGAACAACAGAATTAGGAAGCAGACAGGTATAATACCTCCCAAAACGGCCAAAATAAATGACAGCCCACACTCATCAACAAGATGTCAAACTGGTTGTAAATCTGGAAAACAAAAATTCATAAAACACACATTTGTCATACTCCTGGTCAGAAATACCCACCTTTAATGAACGACGATGAATAAACTACTATGTTTTAATTTCCTTGAACAATGGTTCAATGGTAGAGAATAAATCAAAAGGATGCCTTGTGCATAGCTTGAGCAATTATAATTGTTTCAGTAGAGGCACATGACACCAAATGAGAAAAAAAAGAGATGGACTTGTAAATTGTATGATTGAAAGTGATCACTCCAAATATAGGGCAATGCTAGAATAGACAACCATTATCCCTTTACCTTGGAGCTTGGGCTGGAGTGCACATAAGTAAATCAGATCAAAGTTCCTTGCAATCAACTCTTAAAGAACCTATTGAGATAAGTTTAAAGCAGTCACCATCTAGATATTTTTATCATAACAGCTCCAAATAGAAAAAATAGCATTCTGTTTGAGAAGAACTGGCATTCCCACTCAAGGATCAGAATTATGTCTGTATCGAATTTGTAGAAAATAAGTCACACTCATCCCACAGAAGATGCTTTTACTAGAGTTAATGCCAAGACACTCTGCATGAATGTTAACTGGCATCTAATGCGTGCTATAGTAAGCCTGGAAGTGCCCAATGTTGGACAAGATGGAAAAGAAGAACAGTGCACTGACTCCTCTTTTCCTGGCTGACATAGATCAGTTCAATCCTGCAATGCTGCCAGCACATTGGAATTACATACCTAATGTGAACTCCTAGTTCCTTCAGCTAAAACTCACCACAAAACTCACCATCCCTAATTATTTATTTAAGGAGTTAAAATAATGGAACTGTCCCAAAATCATTTCTGCTTACACTCCTCCATAAAAAGAAACAAAATATTTAAGAAGGGAAGCGAAATATTTTGTCTGAACTTTCTTGATGCAAAAACAGGAAGGCAGTGACTTTGCCGCTGACCTTTGCTGGAATGCAATGGAATGACTCAGTGAAACACAAAAATGTAGACTCTGACAGCATCAAAAGCACTTAAAGAGATTCATTGCTGTCACGAGGTAGCAAGACAGGAAAACAAATAAGCTTGGAATGCAACGCAACAGAGAAATCCAGCAAAGAAGAAGACCATTCTGCCCATCATGACCTTGACCGCTCTTGGGAAGCAGTATCCAATCCAACTCAGCTGCTCTTTCCCCACAGGCAAGCAAGTCTTATGCCTTTCAAGCATTTATACAAAATGTGAAAATTACTATTGAATCTGCTGCTCCTACTCTTTCCAGATCATAGCAACGTGCTATGTAAAAAATGTCACTTCAACTGCGGTTTCCAATTCCAGTCAGTCAATCTGTGTCCTAAGATTACAGATCCTTCTTCCAATGAGAACAAATTTTCCTTATCCAATCCATCAAAACCCTTCATGGTTTTAAAGCATCCATCAAAAACAGAGTGTCCATAACTGTCACAACACTTCAGCTGGAATCCAACTAATGTTCGATAAAGATAAAAATCTAAAATCTTAAATTTACTGGTCAGAAGAATCCCAGTGAAATTTCAGATCTCAAGTTCACAGAGCACAGCTGGGTGTTGCCATACAGAAGTGGTTATGGAAACAACCAGGAATCCAGCTGTTAATCCCCTTTGTAACCTGTTGTAAATGAATCCCAGGCATTTCCTGGTGTTAATATTCCAGTTACAGGTATTAATTTGGTCGAGATAAACGACCATACATGGGTCTGTCTAGAACCAAGTACAAGGTAGAAGAAGGAAGAAAACTGAAAGGGACAGTGTTACATAACTAAAAATTCTTAAACAAATTAGTAGTTTCAAACAAAATGCTGTTTGCTACATTCATCTTCCTCTGCATGCAAACAGTTTTATTAACTGGCTTCAGCCCCCTACACAATTCCAATACATTCCACCAGGGAATTCATCGACTGGAAGTCATTATTCATTCAACGATATTGGAAGCAAATGTTGTGACAGTCAATCCCTAAACAAGAAAAATGCTCATCAAAAGCACAGTCCATTTGAAGCAGTAACAAGCACATGAAAACAATCAGTGCAAAATACATTTCATTTTTAATCCTTCCATTTGAAGGGAATCAGCTGAATTCATGTGGAATAACACAATTAAACTTCAACGATGTTCAGAAGACTAGACAATGTAAAGATTCCAAAAACAAACAATTGTAGTTACAAGTAACCTCAACGACAACACCTCTCATCTAAAGGAGTTCAAACTGCTGCATTGTCAAACAACCAGATATGTCATGCTCAACAGAGTTCCAGCTCCCAAGTGCCTGAGTCAATGTAAACAGTGCAAAATGGAAGATGGTTAACATTGAGCATAAATATTCGCAGACAGAGCTTGGTCTGTTTAGGTGTTTTAAATCCCACGTATAGGCAGTTACAGTCTGTCATTGATAATAACAAAGAAAGAGTACAGTTGTAATAATATTGTGTAGAATCTAAAGCAAATCACAGAAGAAAATCCAATCGTGTTTATATTTTTGAATTCAAATGTGACGAGAATCAAAATGAATTCTGTGCTATATATCCATAATTAACTAGATTATCATAAAGAGATTTACATGGATTCATGTCATAAAGAGTTTATCGGTTACCAAATGTTGCGTTTAATTGAAATGGTCAGTTCAGCGTCAGCCCTCCATGGTATTTCTAAACGCACCTCAGCATTCGACATATTTTGGAGGACTCTATTTACTTGATTAGGCAAGAAGACCTCAATTCTTTCAAAGTATAAATCGCAAACAACAATGGTATAACAAGTGTGACACTGGAAACACTGAGCATGACACTTAGATTTTTTAAAAATTCATTTCTGAGTCATGGGTATCACTGGCTGGGCCAGCATTCATTACCTATTCCACATTCTAACATTTAAATGTATTACTGGACACACACTACACTACACTACACTACATGATCTACTCTCAATTTACATGCTTGGTTATTGTATATTAGGCTTGATTTGCCTTTTTGGTTCAGAAGCAGACAGCGAGAAAGAAAAAGACTGATCCCCAAAGTTCGAATCACCAGGGAACCAGGGCTGAGCCAAGGAGCTGAGTTTAATGAACAACGACCTTGATCTGACTTTGGCATGGCATATGCCCAGCTGGCCTCGGGAGAATTCAAATGAAAAAGTGGGGGTCAAAAACAGGTTACGTTTCAGGCTGCTTTTTAGCCCCTCACCCTGCTTTCTGAACAGGGTATGGGGAAGGAAGGAGGAGCACAACAAAAATAGTGAGTATGCGGCCTGGTTAAGCTTCTTTCACACAAGATGGTAGCAGCAGGGTAGGAAATGTTCAGGCTCTATGTCTGTTTGCTTCCGCTCACCTAGCCAGTCACATTCTTTTTTTGTTTTGTTTCTTCATTTTTTTGCATCAAAGTTCACCTTTTCTTCTTTTCTCCAGCTGCAGTGGAGAAAGGTGGTTGCAAGGGCCTGCTGCAGCAGCTACAGCATGGTGAATCCAGACATCTGTTCCTGATGGCCATTGTAGCTGCAGCTTTATCAATGGCTTCAGCATTGGTGGGGTGTGGTCCATTCCTCCTGGCTGTGGTGTGACGGTTTCAGCGGTAGCTGCATGATGGTTCCAATTCATTCCCCATGGCTGTGGCACCTTCGGGCAGCAAATGAAGTGGCGATGGATTAAGCGACAGCTTAAACCGGTCTGTCCCTCCTTGCTCTGGCGGCAATGCAGCACCTTTGGCGTCAGCTTCGGCAGTGGCAGGTTCAGTCTGGAAATATTTGCTCTGGTGGCCTCAGCAGCAACTTCGTCAGTGGCATCCTCTAGCCATTCCAGAAATCCAGATTGCCATGGAGGGAACGAAATATAAACTTTGTCCTAACTTGGTGTCAATTATTTCTTTTTATAATTTCAGTAACTAAAATGGCACCAAATTGTGGCAACTTATCCACATCTCACTGTATATTCATAAATACAAGTGACAATACATTGTTATTTTATTCTAGTCAGCCATCTACCCAGTGAGCCAATCGTTCACTTAGCCACCGAGCCAGCCAGGTACTCACTCCCTCACCCAGCCACCCACCACTCAGGCCGAGGTAATGTTGCTGAGGAGCAATAAGTAACATTGATTGGCCGGGAGGAGGCCTGCAAACAGTCCAGCTATGCAATGCTACAGATGCCACTTTCCTTGCTCCTTCAGGCTCTCTTCCCCCTTTCATTCCAGCCCCAACCCAAAGCAGCAACCCAACTCTGATCTTCTCCTCCTCTCTCACCTTCCAGCAGCGACCCGATTCTCAATCTCCATTCCCCGAAAGTATCTCCCTGCAAACTCCCAGACTCCAACATGCAAAATCACCATCACAGCTGAATGAAATCGCTCAGATTGCATTGGATCTCCTAGTTAGAGACAACTTCTCTCCAAACTGGCTGGTGAATATGTGGGAAAGAGACAAGCTGGAATTGGAAGAGCAGCTCTTTATAAAATCTTCCTGTAACACTTCGCTGTTTTTTGAACAGCTGAGCCACAAGACCCCTCAAGCAGGTCACATTCTGGCCTGTGAGCTAATTGTTGGACCAGCCTAGTGTACATTAAAAGTTCACAACAGCAAAGATTTATCATTATATAAAAGACTGAGAACTACAAATGAGAACTAAGTGAATTACGCAGATCAATTCATTACACCTGAAAAAGTGTACTCTTCACATCAGCAACAGCCAAAAACAAAGTAATTACAGTTCTAAAAGTAATCAATTGCTACTTGCATTTGATCAACAGCTTGGAAAAAAAGATACCCATTAGCAATTAGAAGAATTCAGTCAACAGAATTACACACTGTTTTCAGTGAAGAACCTGACTTGAGCCAACTCAGTTGACACTCGACACTATTTGGAACATTCCACACACAAACACAGAATGTATTTCAAGTCAAAATAAAAAATTAACAATTTCAGAAAGACAATTGCCAATTGAAACACACAGAACCGATGCAATGATCAGGCAGAGAAAATTAACTGGATTATAATGAATTTTATTAATTAATATTAAAAGGATCATTATAAGCTGGAATGAAGGGAGCAAGCAAGCCACTTTTGCAAGATCTCAAGCATTCAAAAATGACTGGGAAGGCAGACATCCTTACTGGTCAAATTTAATCACCAGTCCACACCACAAACCCAAATTTAGGGAGAAGTGATTGCCTAGAAGTATTATCCCTAGGCTGTTGAGATCCAAGTCATGTTCTGGGGACCCAGGTTCAAATCCCACCACAGCAGATGGTGGTATGTGAATTCAATTAAAATGTGCAATTTGGAGTCAAATAATCCACTGTCAACTGTCAGAAATAAATCTATCTGGTTCACTAATGTCCTTCAGAGAAGGAAATTGCCATCCTTATCTTATCAAGTCAACATGTGGTTGACTCTTAACTGCTCTCTGAGAAGTTAGGGATGGGCAATGAATGCTGGCCCAACCAGCAACGCCTTCATCCCATGAATGAATGAACAAAATACATCCTCAGACCAGGCTGATCAAGGATTAATTCATGGCAAGTTCAGTGTTACAACTACAAAGATATGGGCACAAATTGATTACCAGAATGAGACAGAATCCACGATTTTCAGCCAGACAGAATTCAAACATGATTTGCGAATAGGCACAGGGCTGCAAATGCAGAGTCTCTAATATAATGCTCAGTTATGGTAAATGAGGAGTGACAGCAAGTAATAATGGGATAACCACATCCAATACACAGCAATCTCTACATGTAATTTGAAGGAAAGATCTATCCACATGCAGACATATCAAAATGATTAATTCCTCATCAATACAATCATTGCTGCAATAATTTGCATTTATGAGATACTTTCCAATCAGAGATGTTATTACACACCTCTGGAGCAGGTAGGACTTGAACATGGTCCTCCTGGCTCAGAGGTCAGGATACTGCCGTTGTACCATAAGAGCCCTTTAACTTGCATTTTTTTGAAGTGACTTTCATACAAGCTAAGAGCCAGGGCATTTGACCAGAGGGATCTAATCTGACAGCAAGCCAAGATGATAAGAGCCTTACATGGACATATTTGTATTATGCATGTTCCCTCAAATTGTAAAGTCTAGAACTACAGTCTCAGATTAAGGAGTCGGTGAAAAGAAGGAATTTCTTCACTCAGAGGCTGGTGAATCTTTGGAATTCTCTACTCAGGGGGTTATGGAGCCAACATTTGCTTTGAAGATGCACTGCATTCAAGGCAAAGGTCAAATGCTGGAGGTATTAAAGACAAAAATACAGAGACAGTATAATAAAATCACATTGCAGTAATCATCAGCCAATAATCTAGTTGAATGACAAGCAGGTCTGAGGGGGCAAATGGCCTAACACTGTTTCTGGATGAGTATAATTGGACAGACAATCAAAATGGTGGTTAACGAGTGATAGCTTACATACATAAGATGCTGAAATTATAGCCCACATTAGCAAGATAAAAGATAGCAGGAATAGGTAAGAACAGAATGGAGGAGTGCAGTATTCAAGAAACGTTGGAAGGCCAGAGAAGGTGACAGAGGATGGGAATGGCAAGGTCATGGAGTATTTGAATGGAAGAATGAGCATTTTAAAAATAAATCCATTAGTGGACCAGAAAACAATACAGGATGGCAAGCAAAGAGAGTATGAAGGATATGTTTGATGTGGGTCGCAGAGCTGGAGAGGGCTCAAGTTTTTTTTGAAGGCTAAAAGATGGAGCTGACAGGAGAAGAGGGCAATGGCCAAATCTGAAGCCCCTAAAATCACGAATGAGAGTTTCAGGAGCTGATGGTTGAAGGCAGGAAGAGAGTCAGGTAAGATGATAGAGACGCAGCAGGTTGCAGAGAATATTGGGTGAGAACTTCAGCTTGGGCCATTGAAATTGCCGACATTCTAGTTCAGCCTTGCAACTTTAATGGGGAGGGAGGGGTACAAAGTCAATGGGAAAGCCAGAAACAATATCAATGACATCATAAAATGGTCACATTCCGATGGCACATTGGTCAGTTCATATTACAGATTAGGCTCCAAATGACAAATTCAACAGGCACCCAACCTGCTTATTTTTTGACTGTGACCATTACCTCAGAAACAAAAATAATAAACTGGCTCCTGTTTTCCATCTTAAATTTTGGATATATATCACTCTCTTCGCTCCTCAGTCATTGAAGATACCTGTTTCAATCTACACCAACTTTCCTTGTATTTGGGAGATGTTACTGCACTCAGATCAGCAGCTCAGAGATTAGTAGATCAAATTACAAACCGATTCAATCTTATTTTCAGCAAGAATAAACAAACTGCCTATAAAGTTGCCACACTAATGTGAAAGGTAGCTGGCTGATTTCTATCCATCAGGAAAGGAAACCTGTTCCCTTTTTTGGATTCAGGGAATGTGGATTCAGTTGGCTCGACCAGGATTTATTCCCCTTCTGCCTTTATGCTTGGGTCGGTGCTGGGGAGCTGCCTTCTTTAATTGCTACAATCCATATGATGCAGGAATACTCACAATGCAACGAGGGAGGGTGTTGTAGGATTTTGACTCAGCCATGGTGAAACAACAACTATACCAGGTCAGGATGGGGAGTGGCTTGGAAGGTACTTGCAAGTGATCGTGTTGTCATGTAACTTGCTGCCCTTGACATCCTAGATGGCAGTTACTGCAGGTTTGCAAGTTGCCGTTGAAGAAGTTGGTGAATTTTTGTAGTGTACTGGTAGAGATACACAAAGCTATTACTGTGAGTTGGTGGTGGAGGGAGTGATTGCCTGTGGATACAGTTTGCTTTGTCCTGGATTGCATGTAGTTTTTTTAGAACATAGAAAGGTACAGCACAGAATAGGCCCTTTGGCCCACGACGTTGTGCCGAGGTTTACTTGTAATGTAAAATATAATAACAACCTATGCATCCCTCAACTCACTGCTATCCACGTACATGTCCAGCAGTCGCTTAAATGTCCCCAATGATTCTGCTTCCACCACAACTGGCAACGCATTCCACGCATTCACAACTCTCTGCATAAAGAACCTACCTCTGACATCTCCTTTATACCTTCCTCCTAATATCTTAAAACTATGACTCCTCGTACCAGTCAATCCTGCCCTGGGGAAAAGTCTCTGGCTCTTGACTCTATCTATTCCACTCATTATCTCGATCAGGTCTCCTCTCTTCCTCCTTCTCTCCAGAGAGAAAAGTCCGAGTTTAGTCAACCTCTCTTCACAAGGCAAGCCCTCCAGTCCAGGCAGCATCCTGGTAAGCCTTCTTTACAAACCCTCCAAAGTCTCTGCATCTTTCCTATAGTAGGGCGACCAGAACTGGACACAATATTCCAAGTGTGGTCTCACCAGGGACTTGTAGAGCTGTAGCAAAACCTCACGGCTCTTATACTCGATCCCCCTGTTAATGAAAGCCAAAACACCATATGCTTTCTTAACAACCCTATCCACATGGGTGGCAACTTTGAGGGATCTATGTACTTGCACACCCAGATCCCTCTGTTGCTCCACACTGCCAAGGATCCTGTCTTTAATCCTTAGTTGTTGGACAAGTGAGGAACATTCCATCAGACTCCTGACTTGTGTCTTCTAGATGGCGGACAGACATTTGGGAATTCGGAATTGAGTTACTCGCTGCAACATTCCCAGCCTCTGATTTGCTCTTAGAGTCACCATATTTAAATGGCCAGTCCAGTTTCTCGTCAATTGTAATCCTTCAGGGTGTTGACATTGTGGAATTCAACAATGTCAATGTCACTCATTCTCTGTTGTTGCTCATTGCCTATCACAGGTGTGGCCAAAAGTTTTCTTGCCAATTACAGATCAAACCAGGATAGTTTTCAGATCTTGTGGTATTTCAACACTGACTGATTCAGCATCTGACAAATGGCATTGAACATTGTGCAATGTTTGGTTACCATCCCAACTTTGCAGGTGGCAGCATCTCTAACATCACTTCATTTGTGCTGTAAGCCCAGATTTTTCTCTCTGTTCTTGAAGTAGAGTACAGTTAGGATATAAGACAGATGAGCTTCAATACATGAAAGGGTACTGCACATCTCCAATTTCACACCAAGTAAATTCAATAAATTCTACTTAGAAAAAAGTACCTTAATCCCATAATCAAGAATTTCACTGCACTCTTGGCATGTTTTGCACTTGAATCCACATCCATTTGATGCCCACATCCTGACTCAACCCAAATCCAATTCACCCATCAACCCTTTATTCACTAAACTGTATTTACTCAAGGTCCAGCAAAACTCAAATCTAAAACTCATCACTATCTCAGAAACCAACTACCCTCCAAAAGGTTCTGCACAACTCCAATTACAGTCTATTGGAGATCTTCAATTTTAATCATTCCACAATTGGCAGCCATGACTTCAGCTGCCAAGTTCTCAAACACTGGAATTCCATTATTAAACTGCTCTCTTCTCCTCAGGTTTTGATTAACTTTGTTAGATTACCTTCTGAAGCACTTTTATTACATTAAGAGGCTGCTATAAAATTGCAAAATTTTGTTGCTCTTGAATAAGGATTGTTGGAAGCAAATCTGAATTGTGAAACGGCAATGCTCATACCTGAGAAATTAATAAATGGTTAAAATTTCACATCAACAAAACTGGAGCCATGTGAAAAGACAATATTTCTGAAGACAATTCACTTCAGTAAAAATCTTGCCAAGAGCTACCAACAGGCAACCAACAACCACAATTCAACTTATTGATTCAAAACTACTCGGAGATTCTCCAATAAAACAATGCAAGAAATATTTCCAAATATGCTCATTAAATTACCTTAATATTTACTGCAACATTTTTCCCTCTGTAGACATTTATTCTCTCAACAACTCAACGGCAATTATGAATTCAGTCTGAGGATTTGGAAAAGACAATCTGAATTTTTCTTGGTTTGAACCTCTAAGCATACAGGAAATTATTAACCCTTGACTCCTGCAATGGAGATGCAATGTGCATGCATGTATATGAAATCAAGATTCAATCTTGGCTGGTGTCTCCAAAACATTGTATTTCTACTTGGTTTGGGTTGGTCATGCAGGGTGGCAGTGGAAGCAGAGAAACAGCAGCTAACTTGCCCTCAGTAAAGCCTCACAAACAGCACGTGAATGATTTGATGGCATTACAGATCACTGAAGCAAGCATTTGAGGTACTGATTGGGGGATGCGTCTGAGTCACATTCTAAATACAGCTTGGAATGCTGGAGTGAGGTTCAGCCTAGAAACATGCGCCTAACACTCATTGATTTCCCCCTTAGTCTTGGTTGTTGCAAAAAATTAGGCAGGCAATAGGAAAATCGCCTCAGCTACTCTCTCTTGCAACTCAACAGTTTGACAGAAGTCCTCGAACCTACAATTCAGAAGTGGAAAGATTGCTCTTTACAGTATGCTAGAAATGTGCAGAGCAGAAAGTCTGAAAATAAATGGGAATTAATAAATTTGATTTAACAAGCTTCCACCTTTGTTAAGCTAGATTTAATACATCTTTTAAATCCTTTGTGACAAACATCTTAAACAATAGCTTGGTATGACAAGCTCTTCCCAGGCCACATAATATCACACAGTTACCAACATTTTACTGATTATGGTGTAAGGTGCAAACAAACTGCTGTAATGTGTATAAATTATGCAGAAAGCACAGCTACAGAACAATAAATCAAACTATTTACCACTTTTTTTTACATTGGATTTGGTGATGGTGCTAGTGCCACTAAATTTCCTTGTGGAGGTCCCTATAGTTAATAGTAATCAGCAAGTAACATTAGATAGCAAAGTCAGTTCCAGGATATCACTGTTTTTTAAAAACTAAAATTATACCAACATCAAGAACAAAACTGACAGAATATAGTTCACTATTCCAAGGATTAACACTTCATTCAACCCATATTATAGCAGCTAATAAAGAAAAATCACCTTGAGGCACTGAAGGAGAAGTCTAGCTGCTGATAGCAAGTCAGGGAAGATTAGTTCAATTCCACCTATTGAACAGAATTTTTCTAATGTTGAAAACAAACAAGGCAAGGCCATACATTCTTGGCAAGGTTTCAATTCATTTAACTGTCTGTTATTAAGGTCCCTTTGGAAAATAGGGGATGGGCAAGTGAGAGTTACTGGTCACTTGCATATAGCTTGAAAGGGGATGGTTTTCTGTTGTTTTGCAAGGTACAAAGCCATTAATATCTCAACAGAAGGGATTTATTCCTACTTTTTTACATTTTATAGATTTTTTCTACCTTTAAAACTTAATTTTGCCAGCTAAAGATAAGTAACAATCTACTTCCCAGTGAATAAAGTTACAAATAAGAATTAAAACACAGAATATAGAATACTAAATCATTAAAAAAGTGAAAGGTTGCAAGTGATGCCGCAAGATGCTGACTACTATCACATAAGATTAACTAAATGGCTGTGTTAGCTGCCGGCACAACTGTAGGGGCATCCCTTCTAGTGACACTGCAGCGAAGTTAAAAAATTCAAAAATAAGACCAAAAAAAAGTCTTCCAAGCATTTTAAAGCAATTCAAATGCTGGGTTTGCAAATGTGCTCAGTGCCCAATTCTGACTGCTCGATGATTCTTCCCTTACTTTTCATCATCCCCAGGATCACAGCAACAACTGGGAGGTAGTGAAGGATCAGCAATGGGGCAGCCAGCATGATAACCACCAGAGTGGCAAGATGGGCAAGAAGCAATGAGACAAGTGTAACATCACACAGAGCAGCAAGTCTGCCAAGAAAGTCATGATAGAAACTGTGACAGCAGGATTCCTTGGGTATTACACATGCAAATATAAATCAGAATCAGCAGCAGCTTCTGGTTCCTAGGTACACTTCAAAAGCAGCAACGACAATGACCCTCCTGTTCCAGTGCACTTTAAGTAACTTAAGATCCAACCAGAACTCGTGATACTTCCATTCTGGTTCTAAAACCGCAACATAACCATCTCGCCATTCCTGATCTCACAAGATTTATCCAAACAACATTGAAGGAAGGAAGGTGCCAACATCTGTATGAGGCACAATACCGAAGCATTGAGTTACAAATTCCACAATCTTGAATACAGGTTATGCTGTGTCAATAATTGATTCATTCTGTTCAGGTTGTCTTCTTTATTGTACAACATTGCTAATGACAGACCAAAGTTAAAACACTACGTATTATAAAATAATATGAACTTGTGCTACCACACTCAAAGGCTTCCAACAGGGGAAGCAATAGCCTAATGGAATAATCATTAGGCTATTCATGCAGAAACCCAGCTAATGTTCTGGGGGCCCAGGCTCAAATCCCATCACAGCAGATAGTGGAATTTGAATTTCATTCAAAAAATTTATGATATAAGAATCTCCTGATGACCATGAAACCATTGCCGATTGTCAGAAAAAAACATCTGACTCACTACTTAAGGGAAGGAAATCTGCTCTCCTTACTTGGTCTAGCCTACATGTGATTCCAAACCCACAACAATGTGGTTGAATCTCTGAATAAAAACAAGCCACCGAAAGGCATCATGAACAGTGTGGGAGGCACGTTTTGGTGACAGAAAAAAGGGCATGAATAGGTTTTTAATACAATGAGTGATTATAATACTTTGCTTTAAAAAGGGGCCACCAAATGAAGTAGCTAACAAATTATTATTTCTGACAAGTCGCAAACTATCAAAGGGAATGAACAGCACTGTCAATTTGGAAAAGTGTTCAGATGTGCCAGAGTATAATATCCAGTGGATAGTGACATTATACATTGTACAACAGTAAATCCAAATTACTGGTGTGAAATGCCTCTATTGCTTTGATCGGATCCTTAAAGTACAGCTCAGCCTTGTGTTTGGCTGTTTCAAAGATTTGACAGGTTGTGTTCAAAGGCTTTAAAGTTTCACTTCAGACAGGAAGGGGGTTGTTAACACAGCTATTCAGAGTGATCTCATTACAAATACTTGGCTAACTTCCAAAAACATTAGTGGTATTTGCTCAGCAGGTGTTGTTGTTGAAGTGGAATAGGAGCTTTTTTTTGACAGGTTTATGAGCTTAATAGGATAATAGGCTTTTTAAACGGATTTTGAAATAATGTTCATTTTCTCTGACAGATTGTTACTTTCTTTTACTTCTGAGGTTCTTACACACTTGATGCAACTGCAACACACCAACTTCTGTGAATCAGCAACCAAATGTATTCAGTACAGTACAAGCAATTGACCCTCACCACAGGTATGCAAAGTCAAGTCAAAGTGAGGCTCTGAACAAAGAATGCGCATCCCCTTTATACAGGTCAGTTGGCCATGCTTACAGATACTCTGGCCGCTCCCCCAGTCACATGCCACTCAAGACAACCCTCAGTTCCTCACAGTCACAGGCTACCCCAGGTATAATGACAGGATGAGATCATCCTCGGAGATCATGCAAATGCTAATGCCCTAATCCTGGGGAATCGTTATGCAGAGGATTTCATGAATCAGTGCTTTCCCAAGACAATGCAGGTGCGAAATACCTCTGACCAAAAAGCATTTCTGAATGGAAGAGATTGAATTGATAGTTTAACTTGACAATAGCAGAGGAGTAAGGCCTAAATGAAGTGTAAATTACAAATGGATAGTCATTCGCATTCTTTCATGGCTTTCGTCCCCACCCAAAGACAGTGCAGTTTATCCTTCTAATAAGGTCCAGAGAGATAGTCTTATTTAATATTTTAACATTACAAGATGAGAGACTTTCAAGAACTTTCCAAGATTACTCTAAGGCTCAAGAGCTCTATTTATAATGAATGCTGTGTTGGTAGGGGTGAAGGTTAGGGAGCTTCACACTCATCTCTAAAACTAGGCCAATATTTCGAGCAAACTCAGGTTGAACATGTTTGAAGATCTTAACATAGTTGAATAAGCATTTTGCTTATTCATTTCCCCTGGTGGAGGAGACACCAGAACCAACTGCAGCCCACTCTGCCTTTTCGTCCTAAGAACAGCAGCAATGGGCACTGCCGAGTAGGAGGTGGAATGACAACAATGTAAAATCTCTTAATTCCGAATTCTTGCCTGACAGATGAAAATCCAGCTCGTATCATCAGACAAATGTAGCACTGCCACAATGTAAACCAAATTTGTGTGAACAAGTCAAACGAGAGAAAGGTGGAACAGAAACAGAACAGCTAACGAACAATTTTACAATGAAAACTAGCAATAAATCAAACCTCCTCCAACACCACCTTCAATGTGTGTGGGTAGAACAAAAACATACAAATAGGATGGTCCAAGGTTTGGTCCTGGTGTGAGAACAGTTAGACTGTTAATTTACTTCACATTTTTCCTGTGAAAGTGTGTTATGAACAACAGAGACAACGAAATTGAAGCAGAAGAACAAAAAAGGAACAGTGAGCAGTATTATGGCTCATGCATTAACTAATAGTTATTATATGACAGGTATTCAAGCAATAAATTTGTTTTTAATTTTTAAAAAACGCACATCATAGCAAAAACAGATGAGAAATTAAGCAGACAAAAGAAACATAGCACACAGAGGTTGAATGAGGAGGGAGAAAAGAAATCTGTCCCAGACAGAACAGTTAATTGAATGACCTTGGTTCAACAGAATGTACCCAGTATAATTTTAACCCTTAGAAAGCAACATGTTCAACATCAGGTGCAACTCAGAGTCAGAGATGTACAGCATGGAAACAGACCCTTCGGTCCAACCCGTCCATGCCGACCAGATATCCCAACCCAATCTAGTCCCACCTCCCAACACCCGGCCCATATCCCTCCAAACCTGCCCTATTCAAATGCCTCTTAAATGTTGCAATTCTACCAGCCTCCACCACCTCATTCCATATGCATACCACCCTCTGCGTGAAAAAGTTGCCCCTTAGGTCTCTTTTATATCTTTCCCCTCTCACCCTAAACCTATGCCCTCTAGTTCTGGACTCTCCTTTCCCACAGAAAAGACTTTGTCTATTTATCCTATGCATGCCCTTCATAATTTTGTAAACCTCTATAAGGTCACCCCTCAGCCTCCGAGGCTCCAGGGAAAACAGCTCCAGCCTGTTCAGCCTCTCCCTGTAGCTCAGATCCTCCAACTCTAGCAACATCCTTGTAAATCTTTTCTCAACCCTTTCAAGTCTCTCAATATCTTTCCAATAGGAAGGAGACCAGAATTGCACGCAATATTCCAACAGTGGCCTAACCAATGTCCTGTACAGCCGCAACATGACCTCCCAACTCCTGTACTCAATACTCTGACCAATAAAAGAAAACATACCAAATACCTTCTTCACTATCCTATCTACCTGCACCTCCACTTTCAAGGAACTATTAACCTGCACTCCAAGGTCTCTTTGTTCAGCAACACTCCCTAGGACCTTACCATTAACTGTATAAGTCCTGCTAAGATTTGCTTTCCCAAAATGCAGCACCTCACATTTATCTGAATTAAACTCCATCTGCCACTTCTCTCTGTCTTTACTGCAATTTTTTAATTCATTTCCAAAGTGTTTGGTTATGCAATATGGTAACTGATAACAGCAGTTATCAGTTAGCTTTGGCGACAAATGGAGTACAAAATCTCCCAAAATTGTGAACAGGTGTTATAAACTTCTCATTAGGCAATTAACATTTTTAGTGAAAGTCTGGGAAGCTGCTGTTCAAACATTCTTCACTTCAAGCTCCACTCTCCCTTCCTTGGCCCACCGTTGTGTGAAAAGGCACATACATGTTAAAGAGAACTACTGGAGGCATCGAGTTCAAGAACCTTTTTAAGTGCACCAATGGTTTCAAGAGTAGTTTCGAAATGCCATCATGACTGCAACACAATGAAACATGGGTTGCTACATTGCCTGAACTAGTTGAGAATCAAGTCAAGAGCTGATGGCTCAGGTGGACCCTAACCTGAGAGGAGTCATTAACTCCTACCCAAATGTGAACATCCCTCAAATCCAGTTGTGAAGTATATACTTCACAACATTTCTCTCATGAATTAGAAATTGATGTAGTCCTGAATTTTGATACACAGAGACTTCAGAGTACATCTGGACTGGGAACATGAAGTTGACATGCAAGTACAGCAAATGATATAAAATATACACGATTTTCATTGCAAGGCAACTGAAGTATAAGGAAAATGTCCTGCAATAATTTGTATGGGGCTTTGTTGAGACCATAGCTGAAAATGTGTTGCTGGAAAAGCGCAGCAGGTCAGGCAGCATCCAGGGAACAGGAGAATCGACGTTTCGGGCATAAGCCCTTCCTCAGGAATGGAGTCCTCACTTTCTCCTTTGTTGAGACCATATCTGGTGTGCTGTGTACACTTTTGATATCTATATTTAAAGGAAGGTTATACTTGGGAAGGAATACAATGAAGACTCACTAGACTGGTTCCTGGGATGAGAGGATTTGGCCATGAGAGACTAAGTAGATTTGGTTTATACTCTAGATTAGAGTGGCTCTGGAAAAGCACAGCAGGTCAGGCAGCATCCGAGGAGCAGGAAAATCGACGTTTTGGGCAAAAGCTGCTGTGCTTTTCTAGCGCCACTCTAATGTAGTCTCGGATTTCCAGAATCTGCAATTCTTTTGCCTTGGCTTATACTCTCAGGAGTTCAATAAAATGAGGGGTGATCTCATCAAAACGTGGAAGGTTCTGAACAAGCTTGATGAAGTGGCTCCTGATAACTTGTTTCCCATGGCTAGATAAAACAGCACAGATGGGAACAGGACAATCTTGGGATAATAGATCGATCATCATGAGTTGAGGAGAAACATCTTCATTTAAAAGGGTTGAGAATTTTCAGAACTATCTACTGGGGTTAAGAATGCTTCATTCAAGGCTGTGACAGATTTTTGGTCTCTCAGGGAATCAAGGGGTTATGGGAATCAGTTGAAACCACAGGAGTTGAGGTAGAGCAGCCATGATTGCACTGAATGACAGAGCACACACAGACAGGCTCCAACCTGACCAAGGCCAAGCGATTTACAAGATCTCTCACCAGTTGCTTTGGCTTTTAAATCATTCTCAACTTCTTCCTGTACAGCACATGAATATTTACATTGAATATTACACTGCATCTGGGTGACACTTGAAATAATATTTAAAAACATCCAAACACTGGTCAATGTGGGTAGGATACCCCTCCAGAAGTAACATTTCAACCCTATCTAATGGAATCTCAGTGCTGTTGGTCATTAGCTCCTTTGGGATTAGACAATTTCATACATGGCACAGAAGACATAAGTATGATCAATTTTAAGGACCAACCATTATCAGCAACTACCATGTAACATTAAACTGGAAATGAAATTTTAAAAAACTCTCATTCGTGACTGCTTTGGCCACTTACCTTTGGCATCTTATGGTTCTCAACTTTAGCCTGAAAGTAACTTAGAACTATGTCTTTTTATTTTGTGCATGCAATTTAAATTCAGAGGCAGAGGCAACAATTCAGTTTTTGGTCGCGTTGAATTAATGCATCAAACTCAGGGATAATAAATGGAAAGGTACAATCTATCCACGTCAACATTTACAGCCATGAGCTTCAAAATGTTCACAATTGTGCAAGTGTTAAGCTAGTTTCTTTGGTGAGAGTATTACACAGATCAGTGACACTGCACACACTAGTAAACTCCATATTAGTGCCTCAGGCTTGGGTTTGTTCGTCTCCTATAATATGTCTCTCCTCCAACATCACCTCAAAAGTATCCAATTGAACAGTGCCTCAACAGGTAAACAGGAATAATGATTTTGTGCTATGCAGTCATGGTTCTCAAAAGCAAATTTACTTCAAAAGTGAAATATTGACTGTGGGATATCATAACAGAAAGTGAAGCTTCTTCAGAGATGCAGTGAATGCCATTCAGTATAGGCCCACACTGTCATTCTGATTCTCAATATGGAATCATGAAAGAGAGATTAAAAACTCAAAGTGAAACTAAAATGTAAAGTCTGTGTAATGAGAATCATGCAACAGAATGAGAACATTGAAAAGAGTTGTCGCAATAATCACAAAGAGTTTCTAAATAGTACTACTCCCTGTTCTTTGTCTGTAATGCTGCAGTTTTTGTTTCCTTTCAGTGCTTATCCAAATACCTTTCCAAGTTATTGGATCTACTTTCACCATCCTCAAATTCTTATTCCAATCCGAGAGAGGGAAGGGAAACCGAGAAGGGGAACGACTCAGCTGCAGAATAAGTGCAATAATTTCTGAGGGTTGAAATGATGTGAGAGACAACTATTCACTTCCTCGCTACAGGATCATGACTACATTTTAAACTCATGTCACATGTATGGATTACCAAAAAGCAATCAAAATAGGTTCTCTGTTTAAAGGATGTTTGAAGAAGAACGAATTTCATAACATTATCAACTCAAGCAGCAGCATTTGTTAGCAGCCACATAGTAAGCTTTCTTTTATTGGTCAGAGTATTGAGTACAGGAGTTGGGAGATCATGTTGCGGCTGTACAGGACATTGGTTAGGCCACTTTTGGAATAATGCGTGCAATTCTGGTCTCCTTCCTATCAGAAAGATGTTGTGAAACTTGAAAGGGTTCAGAAAAGATTTACAAGGATGTTGCCAGGGTTGGAGGATTTAAGCTATCGAGAGAGGCTGAACAGGCTGGGGCGGTTTTCCCTGGAGCGTCAGAGGCTGAGGGGTGACCTTACAGAGGTTTACAAAATTATGAGAGGCATGGATAGGATAAATAGACAAAGTCTTTTCCATGGGAAGGGAGAGTCCAGAACTAGAGGGCATTGGTTTAGGGTGAGAGGGGAAAGATATAAAAGAGACCGAAGGGGCAACTTTTTCACGCAGAGGGTGGTACGTATGGAATGAGCTGCCAGAGGATGTGGTGGAGGCTGGTACAATTGCAACATATAAGAAGCATTTGGATGGGTATATGAATAAGAAGGATTCGGAGGGATATGGGCCAGGTGCTGGCAGGTGGGACACGATTGGGTTGGGATATCTGGTCGGCGTGGATGGGTTGGACCAAAGGGTCTGTTTCCATGCTGTACATCTCTATGACTCTATGACATAAATCTGTAATTTTGAAAAATGCTCAATCAGACAACAAAAGTCGCAAAATAATTTTATTCCAAGTTGCTGAACTATGACTCTTAGTTCCTCACATCTTCAACACTCATTGCTACTTTCCAGCAGCCACCCTCATCTAATGTTCTGAGGAGATTCAGGTCCTTGGTATCTGTTGATTCTACCACTACCAAAAAACCCAGAAGTTTTAGACGAGACAGAGAAGCAAACCCATGTTGAATTACATGTTGTAACATAGCAGCTAATCTGAATAGCAGGTTCCCTCAAACAGCCACGTGATAAAGCACAAACCAATTTGTTTTTGTGATGATGATTGAGGAATAAATATCAATCAGAACACTGGGTTAACAGCCATACATACTCTTCTTTGGAAGAATATCATACAAGCAGAAGCCACTTGGGGTCTGAAGCCTACTTCAAATTCAACAGAATTATGGTAGATCTAATTACTTTCCCAGCTCTTGAACAGTGCCATGGAAATTTCTACATGAAGCACAGTCAATATATGGAACCTTTACCTCCCTTTAATGCAATTGGTGATTAAATAAGTGACCATTCAGCACTCCCTCAGTACTGGATTCAGAAGCAGAAAGATGCCTCAACCAAGGAGTTTACAAACAGTTCATCTGAACAATCCAATTGGTTTCAAACTACATTTGATGCATTCCTACCTCTGTCATCTACCATTCAATGTCAGGTTTTGTTCATTTGGCTTAATTGTTCCTGTGATTCAGTGTCAACGTTTGCTCAGTAATGCTCCTGAAAAGTGCTGTGGAACATTCCACACTAGAGGTAGTATCTAAATGCAAGTTGCTGTTGTTTATCATGCACGCACCCAATGAGAACTTATAAAATGATAGAACATTATTCAACAACTACAAGGCCTTAGTGTAATATAACAGACTGAGATGGGTAGAAGGTGACAACCAGCAGTTGGAAACTTTAGCCATGAAATTCCAGCAATGTGGCAATACTCAGTTCTCTCCATCTGGCTCCAGGGCAACATTCATACTAGAAAGAGAAAGACCAAAGTATTTTCATCATTAATTTTGATTTATTTGCCTTTGGCTTTTACTTTTGAAGAAATACCACATCAGTCCAGTTGTTTAACAAGTTTCTATTCACATTCATGCAACAAGATGGTGTGCCATTCAAAAGCAGCAAGTTGAGTTCCTACATTTCCCAAAAAAAGCAGAAATCTTTTATTAACCACTTTACCAACCCTCAGCAACAATCAATGTTTTCACACTGTTCTGAGAATTGTTAAGTGTGCTTTAATTTTAATTTTAACATAAAGTCTTATTTCTTTCAATTTAACAATTGAGCAAAATCTACTTTTTTGTTGTTTTCTAATCAACCTGTTCAACAATGTTATTAAACACATCTGCAGTAGGTGGGACTTGAACCTAAGTGGTCCTGAGAGATCAGGAAACTATAAGAACCACAAACTTGAGAGAAGTTACATTTCACTCCAGTCTTAAAAAAAAAGGTCTCACAGCAACTGCAGTTAGTTGAAACAAAGCGTGGCAATACTCAGCTTTCTGCATGTGGCTCAAAAGGTTACACGACTGCTGTATCAGCGCAGCATTTGCACAAGGTAATGTTTTAAAGACGCAATTGGAAGTAAATAGGTGTGATCTAATCAGAAACTTGAACTGGGTTATTTTTCAGGGAGCTTTCAGAGGACTCCCTCAATGCTGACTGAGGTGTACAAGATGTAAACTAGGATGTTTGGTTATTGTAGGAGTTCAGTGAAGATGGTTAAGAGATGTAACTTTCTTTTTCTACCTTTTGCAAACTATCATAATTCTTATTGTAGTCCAAGGAAGAAATTGATTAGTAAATGCCATTCTATTTATTCTAACTGTCATAATAAATCAGCTCAGCCAAGTGGAATGCACATTGTGCAGAATGTCAAAAGTCAGGGTCGTACTACATGTCCTACTTGTACACATGCAGGAAGTGTCACTGGCTACACCAGCATGTGGTCTGGTATCTGGAACTCCAGCTGTGGCTGAAGTCACCATTGTGCATCCATGAGGCAGAGAACTACATGGAAAGCATGGTTAGGGAGGTGGTCATACCACATATTTGGAACATAGAGGGAGTAAGGTAATGTGTGACTGCCAGATAATCTACCTAAACCAGGCAGGTGGCGCAGGAACCCTCTGAATCTATTTTACATACTAATTGGTTTTCCATTTTGGATATCAGTTGAGTGCAATGGTTTCTGAGAGGAGATCAGCTCAAGTCAAGTCTGTGACACCATGGGCAACTCAGCTGTACAGGATGAGAGGAGGAACAGCGAAAGATTAATAGAGTAATGCAGGATTCCAGTTGGGTGATCAGAGGTCATACAACATAGAAAAGTACAGCACAGTACAGGCCCTCCAGCTCACGATGTTGTGCTGAGATTTAATCGTAATCTAAAATAAAATAACCGAACCCGTGCTCCCCTCAACTCACTGCTGTCCATGTGCATGCCCAGCAGTCACTTGTATGTCCCTAATGACACTGCTTCCACCACGGTGGTAAAAACAATGACTGCAGATACTGGAAACCAGATTCTGGATTAGTGGTGCTGGAAGAGCCGCTCCTCAGATGCTGCCTGAACTGCTGTGCTCTTCCAGTACCACTAATCCAGAATCTGCTTTCACCACTACCACTGGCAATGCATTCCATGCATTCACAACTCTCTGTGTAAAGAACCTACCTCTGCTATCCCCTCTAGGTCTTTCTCCTAATATCTTAAAACTATGACCCCTTGTGCCAGTCAATCCTGCCCTGGGGAAAAGTCTCTGGCTATTGACTCTATCCATTCCTCGCGTTATCTTGTATACTCCGATCAGGTCACCCCTCTTCCTCCTTCTCTCCAGAGAGAAAAATCCGAGCTCAGTCCACCTCTCTTCATAAGGCAAGCCCTCCAGTCTAGGCAGCGTCCTGGCAAACCTCCTTTGCACCCTCTCCAAAGCTTCTGTATCTTTCCTATAATAGGGCGACCAGAACTGGACACAATAATCCAAGTGTGGTCTCAGCAGGGACTTGTAGAGCTGTAGCAAAACCTCACAGCTCCTAAACTCAATCTCCCTATTAATGAAAGGCAAAACACCATATGCTTTCTTAACAATCCTATCCACTTGGTTGGCAACTTTGAGGGATCTATGTACTTGAACACCAAGATCCCTCTGTTCCTCCACACTGCCAAGAATCCTGTCTTTAATCCCATATTCAGCATTCAAGTTCGACCTTCCAAAATGCATCACTTCGCATTTAATCCAGTTTGAACTCCATCTGCCATTTCTCAGCCCAGCTCTGCATCCTGCCTATGGCACGCTGCAGCCTGCAGTAGCCCTAGATACTATCAATGGCACCTCCAACCTTTGTGTCATCTGCAAATTTGCTAACCCACCCCTCAACCTCCTCATCCAAGTCATTTATAAATACTACAAAGAGCAGAGGCCCAAGAACAGAGCCCTGTGGGACACCACTCACCACTGACCTCCAGGCAGAATACCTTCCAGCTACAACCACTCTCTGCCTTCTGTCAGCCAATCAATTCTGAATCCAGACAGCCAAATCTCTGTATCCCATACTTCCTGACTTTATGAATGAGTCTACCATGGGGAACCTTATCAAATGCCTTGCTGAAGTCCACATACACCACATCCACTGCTCGACCATCGTCGACCTGTCTTGTCACCTCCTCAAAGAACTCAATAGGATTTGAGACATGACCTGCCCCTCATAATGCCATGCTGACTGCCTTTAATCACGCTATGCTTTTCCAAATAGTCATAAATCCTATCATTCAGAATTCTTTCCAAACCTTTGTTGAGCACTGACGCAAGACTAGCTGGTCAGTAATTGCCAGGGATTTCCCTATTACCCTTCTTGATAAGGGAAATAACATTCGTCTCCTTCCAATCCTCTAGTACGACTCCCATGGAGAGTGAGGAAGCGAAGATCTTCGCCAACGGCTTTGCAACCTTCTTTCTCGCTTCCCGGAGCAACTTGGATAAATCTGATCTGGCCCTGGGGACTTATCAATCTTAACATTTGTCAAACTTTCCAGCACATCAACTTCCTCAATCTCGATCTGTTCAAGTTTGTTTCACCACTCTCATTCACAACAAGGTCCCTTTCCTTAGGGAAAACCTAAGCAAAAAACTCATTTAGGGCTTTCCCTATCTGCTCAGACTCCACGCACAAGTTCCCTCTGCTATCCCTGATCAGCCCTACCTTCTCCCTGATCATTCTCTAATTCCTCAAGTATGAACAAAATGCCTTTGGGTTCTCCCTAATCCTTCCTGCCAAGCCTTTTTCATGCCCCCTCCTGGCTCTCCTCATTCCATTTTTGAGCTCCTTCCTAGCAAGCCTGTAATCCTCTAAAGCTGTGCTAGATCCTTGCTTCCTCCTCCTTATATAAGCTACCTTCTTCCTTTTAACGAGAAGCCCCTATGTTCTCCTCATCCAAGACTCCTTGATCTTACCCCTTCTTGCCTATCTCAGAGGAACATTTTAATGCATCACTCGCAACAACTGCTCCTTAAACAAAGAGTCTCCACATGTCTATTATGTCCTTTCTGTGGAACAATTTCTCCCAGTCTGTAATTCCCAACTCCTGTCTGATAGCGTCATAGTTTTCCTTTTCCCCAATTAAATACCTTCCCATGGTAACTGCTCCTTTCCCTCTCCAAGGCTATGGTAAATGTGAGGCAGTTGTGGTCACTGTCACCGAAGTGCTCTCCCACCGCGAGATCTGACACCTGTCCTGGCTCATTGCCGAGCACCAAATCCAAAGTGGCTTCTCCCCCATTGGTCCGTCTACATACCGAGTAAGGAACCCTCCTGAACACATCTGACAAAAGAAAACGGCTCCATCCAAGCCATCTGCACTAAAGAGGTTCCAATCAATACTGGGAAAGTTGCAGTCACCCACAACGACCCCGCTACTTCCGCATTTTCCAAAATCTGCCGACCTATGAGTTCTTCAATCTCTCCACTGCTATTAGGGGGTCCGTAGAAAATCCCCAATGAGGTGACTGCTCCCTTGCTGTTCCTAACTTCCACCCATACTGACTCAGCAGACAAACCTTCCTCGACAACCTTCGTTTCTGTAGCTGTGATGCACTCTCTGATTAGCAATGCTACACCCCCTCCTCTTTTTCCACCCTCCCTGTTCTTTTTAAATGTTCTAAATCCTGGAACATCTAGCAACCATTCCTGCCCCTGAGGAATCCAAACCTCCATTATGGCCACAACATCATAGTCCCAAGTACTGATCCACGCTCTAAGTTCGTCACTCTGATTTAGAGTCACAGAGATGTACAGCATGGAAACAGACCCTTCGGTCCAACCCGTCCATGCCGACCACATATCCCAACCCAATCTAGTCCCACCTGCCAGCACCCGGCCCATATCCCTCCAAACCTTTCCTATACATATACCCATCCAAATGCCTCTTAAATGTTGCAATTGTACCAGCCTCCACCACATCCTCTGGCAGCTCATTCCATACACATACCACCCTCTGTGTGAAAACGTTGCCCCTTAGGTCTGTTTTATATCTTTCCCCTCTCACCCTAAACCTATGCCCTCTAGTTCTGGACTCCCCGACCCCAGGGAAAAGACTTTGCCTATTTACCCTATCCATGCCCCTCATAATTTTGTAAACCTCTATAAGGTCACCCCTCAGCCTCCGGTGCTCCAGGGAAAACAGCCCCAGCCTGTTCAGCCTCTCCCTATAGGCCTAACCAATGTCCTGTACAGCGCAACATGACCTCCCAACTGCTGTACTCGATACTCTGACCAATAAAAGAAAGCACACCAAATGCCCCCTTCACTATCCTATCTACCTGCGACTCCACTTTCAAGGAGCTATGAACCTGCACTCCAAGGTCTCTTTGTTCAGCAACACTCCCTAGGACCTTACCATTAAGTGTATAAATCCTGCTAAGATTTGCTTTCCCAAAATGCAGCACCTCGCATTTATCTGAATTAAACTCCATCTGCCACTTGTCTGCCCATTGGCCCATCTGGTCCAGATCCTGTTGTAATCTGAGGTAACCCTCTCCCCTGTTCACGACACCTCCAATTTTGGTGTCATCTGCAAACTTACTACCTCTTATACTCACATCCAAATCATTTATGAAAATGAAAAAAGTAGAGGACCCAGCACTGATCGTTGTGGCACTCCACTGGTCACAGGCCTCCAGTCTGAAAAACAACCCTCCATCACCACCCTCTGTCTTCCACCTTTCAGTCAGTTCTGTCTCCAAATGGCTAGTTCTCCCTGTATTCCGTGAGAATCTGACACTCCTTGCATTAAAGGAGACACAGTTTAACTGATCCCTTTGTTCAATCACATGAAAAACCTTCCCAATAGATTCACTACGTCCTGTCACTGCTTCATCTACATCTACTCCCACTCAGATGTGTAGCTCTGGTTCCCAAACACCTGCCAAACTAGTTTAAACCCTCGGGCAAATCTCCCACCCAGGATATTTGTGCCCCTCCAGTTCAAGTGCAACCCGTCCTTCATGTACAGGTTCCACCTCCCCCAGAAGGCATCCCAATGGTCTAAAGGAACTGAAGCTCTCCCTCCTGCACTAACTGTGCAGCCACGTGTTAAGCTGAACTCACTGACTGTTCCTCACCTCACTGTCTCGTGGCACTGATAGCAAACCTGAGAACACTACTGTGCTTATCCTGCTCTTCAGCTTCCAGCTTACATCATCTATCTGAGAGAGGGCTCAGTCTAATCTGTGTTGATGCTTGCTTTCTTACTGCCCTTCTCCTAATTTCACTTGGAGAAAGTGAGGACTGTGGATGCTGAAAAGTCACAGTCAAAACATGTAGTGCTAGAAAAACAGAACAGGTCAAGCATCATCCAAGAAACAGGACAGTCAATGTTTAGGGCATAGGCCCATCATCAGAAATGTCACTTGCCATTTTTGTCCTTCCTGTCGTCAGCTTTCCATCTTTCCAATTTGATTGTACTCTCAGGCTTTCACTCCTATTCCTAGACTCTGTGTTACAGCCAGAAAGGAGACTCCAGGATGGTGCACTTGCGATATTAACGAGTTATTTTGCCCTGCTGACCTGCAGGAAATTGGATGTCCTGAGGCTCGGGTGGGATACCTCTGACTTACAGATAGATTGTAAGGAATTTACATTCCCATCCCTTGCCATTCAGAGCCATTTAGGTGACCATCTCCTATTATTCAGAGATAATTTACATTTGAATCATCCCCATTCAGAAATCAGTAACAACATTACAGTTGGAATTTTCACTACTCCCTGTAGTTAAAAAAACGATTTGCAACAGATTTGAACATTAAGGGATAATTTACATTATACTGTTTCTGGAGATGATGTGGTCACTGCATTGTGTCTTGAGTGGCATGTGACTATGAGGGAGTGGCTGGGGTTGTCTTGTGGGCATTGCTAACTGTGATGTAAAGATTTTGTATAAAGGAAGAACTATTTCCTTTGTTCAGAGAGTCCTCTCCACACGCTTCGCAAACATGGCAAAGAGTGTTAAGAGTTTCTCCACAGCTTGTACTGTATTTGCTTAATAAAATTTGGTTGTTGTTCACAGAATTTGGCGTATTGTAATTGCATCAAGTGTGTAAGAATCTCAAGAAAAAGAACTTAACACACTGCCTTCCTGTTGTCAGGGTCAAAGATGTCACAGAGTGGCTGTAAAACATCATTTCTGAAAAAGGGTAAATAGCCAGAGATAGTCCACACTGGTTAAACACGATGAGATTCTAAGAGCAGATAGAATGGAGTTAGTGAGGAAATTTTAAAACATCGCAATAATCTCATGATAACTCTGCTACCACATGCCAATGAGCATAGGAACAGAATAATTATTTAATCAAACATGCGGTTGGAAAATTGGCCTAAGAGGGAGGAGTTTAGACTTGAGGCATTCGGGCCAGTTCTGGGGTAGGTAGGACCTGCAAAAGGTGAACGGGTTACACCGCAATAGAACTGAGTCTAAAAAAAGTTGGAAGAAGATTTGCAAATGCAGTTGGGAAGGGTTTAAACCAGTTTGTCAAGGAAACGGAAGTAAAGGGCATGACCAAATTGGAAGGATGTAAAGCTGATAAGGATAAGGAGCAAAACGGCAAGTGAAATTCGAGGGAAGCAGAAGGAAAGCTTAGAATGTCGAACAATGTCAAACAGACAATGTTAACGGCCCGCAACCCGAATGCATGCAGCATTTGCAACAAGGTAGATGATTTAAAGGCACAAAATAAATGTGATCTAGTTGCCACTGCAGATACACGGCTGCAGGGTAATGAAGACTGGAAACTGAATGTACATTTACAAAGTACAGGCATAAAGGAATCGTAGGTTGTGTTGTCTTAATGAGGGATGGGATCAATACATTAGTACGGAAGGATCTCTGGTCAGAAGAGCAGGCTGTAGAATCTGTTAAGGTGGAGCTTATTTTCCATTCAGCTGGCTGGTCTCAATGGTTTCTTGTCTGGTTTTGTGCAGTGTTTGGTCTCCTGTTTTAACCTTGATGCGCCAGCAATAGGAAAATTGTTCTTCGCAGCCCATAGCCTTTAGTTTTGTGGAGTAGTGTTTGACCAGCTGCTCACTGTTTACGAGGAGTACAGCTCAAAGCCCAAGTGACTGTGCAACCTTTTTCAGAAAATCATTTTCTTTCAATGCCCCCTCTCCTGACAGCAGTGATCTGCCAAGGTGTGCAAATGCATGAAAAAGCAGACTAGATGTTTGACTTCATAGTTAAAGAATAAATGAGCCAAAGAAGGGGTGGGACACGGTACAGAAACACAACATCTGGGGCAGATAGAGTCATAGAGATGTACAGCACAGAAAGAGACCCTTCGGTCCAACTCGTCCATGCCAAGCAGCCATCCAAACCTAATTTCATCCCTTTATCAGCATTTGGCCCATATCCCTATAAACCCTTCCTGTTCATATTCCCGTCCAGATGCCTTTTAAATGCTATGATGTCAAGGAGCTGGTATTGGACTAAGTTAAAAATCACACATCACCATGTTATCGTCCAAAAGGTTTATTTGGAAGCACTTTCAAAGCGCTGCTCCTTCATCAGGTGGTTGTGGACTCGGACAATAACAAACAGAATTGACAGCAAAAGATTGCACCATCTATCTCATATGTTGTAGGCAAGGATGCCCCGAGGCATGGTACACTGGCGAGACCATGCAGACGCTCCATCAATGGATGAATGGACACGGTACAACAATCACCATCACTGGGTGCTCCCTCCAGTCAGGGAAGACTTCAGCCGTCAGACATTTGGTCTCGGATCTTCAGGTGACCATCTTCCAAGGCGGACTTCAGGATAGGAAACAATGCAAAGTGGCCGAGCAGAGGCTGCTAGCCAACTTCGGTACCTAAGAAGATGGCCTCAATCGGGATCTTGGGTTCATGTCACACTATAGGTGACCCCACTACACTATACACTTACTCACAAGACTCACACACTCACATAAATATACACACACAACCCCCACACTCTCGATCAAGCAAACACTCTCTCTCACAGGCTTACAGTCCATCACATTCTCTCTCTCACACACACTCTCGAACAAGCCTGCGCACACACCAACACATATTCTCTCACATGCACTCGTACTTATTCTCTCTCACGCACTCGCACTTATTCTCTCTCACTCTCTCATGCATGTGCACACACGTGTATGTGTGGTGAATTTGTATTTACAGAATTACATTTGAGGATACATTCTATTTTGCTCAAAAAATGCACTGTATGCATGCAGTCAATCCATGAAATATTCTGTAAATTCCACTTTGGAAATAGAACCACTCTGACTCAAGACTGAGATACAGACTGACTCTAACCTTAAACTTCTAATGATTTGCCTGAACTGAGATGTCACCTTTTTTTTTAATAAAACCTTAAGTTATCTCGAGAATGTGACTTAAAAGTAGTTCTGGGATTTTCATATTAATGAACCAAAACCTGCAGCGCATTGTAAAAGATGAAAGACTTAACAACAATATAGGTTTGTTCAATATAGCAGTTCATGCAACTGGAAAGATGTCAGTTCTGTGTTTTATGGTCTTGCTCCACAATCACCCGATGAAGGAACAGTGCTCAGAAAGCTAGTGCTTCCAAATAAACCTGTTGAACTATAACCTGGTGTTGTGCGAGTTTTAACTTTTAAATGCTGTGAATGTACCAGCCTCCACCACTTCCTGTGGCAGTTCATTCCATATACACACCAACCTCTGTGTGAAAATGTTGCCCCTTCGGTCTCTTTTATATCTTTCCCCTCTCACCTTAAACCTATGCCTTCTAGTTCTGGGCACCCCCACCCCAGGGAAAAGACCTTGTCTATTTACCCTATCTCTATCTCTCATGATTTTATAAACCTCTATAAAGGTCACCCTTCAGCCTCTGACGGTCCAGGGAAAACTGCCCGAGCCTGTTCAGCCTCTCCATTTAGCTCAAACCCTCCAACCTTGGCAACATCCATGTAAATCTTTTCTGAACCCTTTCAAGTTTCACAACTTCTTTCCGATAGGAAGGAGACCAGAACTGCACGCAATTTTCCAAAGTGGCCTAACCAACGTCCTGTACAGCTGCAGCATGACCTCCGAACTCCGATACTCAATGCTCTGACCAGTAAAGGAAAGCATACCAAATACCTTCTTCACTATCCTATCTAGTCAAAACAATGACACTTTTGAAAGGGAGAAGGACAGACAA
Source organism: Chiloscyllium plagiosum (assembly GCF_037043375.1). Lineage (NCBI taxonomy): Eukaryota > Metazoa > Chordata > Chondrichthyes > Orectolobiformes > Hemiscylliidae > Chiloscyllium > Chiloscyllium plagiosum. The sequence continues at coordinate 46,745,875 of NW_028270169.1, forward strand.
AAGGCAGCACATGGTCAGTGAAGGAGAGAGAGAAAGAAACCTACAATGCTAACTGACACAGCAGTGAATCTACGCAGTTACTTCCTTTGCTAATTGAATTCATGTATCGCTGGACATTGTAGTGCATCTAGCAAAATTTAACAAACAGTGAAATTCACAACTGATCTTGGAGGAACCAGTGTGGGAGAGCTCACAGCAAAGGTTCAGATAAGTGCATAGCTTTAAGTGTGGCCCTGCTGTAAATCTCCAACAGTGAGTGACCAATACAAGAAGGATGGATTACACCTGAATTGGAAGGGGACTAATATACAGGCAGGGAGATTTGCTAGAGCTACTTGAGAGCACTTAAACTAGTACGGTTGGCTGGGGGAGGGGGGTATGATGCAGGGATATAGTGTGGAAAGAGATCAATCGGAGACTGGTCAGTTGCGAAAAGGAGTCAAACAGTCCGGGAAGGCAGGAACAAAGCATTGAACAAGCTAGGGCTGACAAATTCAACTGCATTTATTTCAAAGCAAGAGGCCTAACAGGCAAGGCAGATGAACGCGGCTCAGAGATGGACAAGACTGGCAGCTTAATGTTCCAGGATTCAAATGCTATAGAAAGGATAGAAAGGAGAGCAGGAGAGGAGGGGGAGTGGCATTTTTGATAAGGGATAGCATTACAGCTGTACTTAGGGAGGATGTTCCTGGGAATATATCCAGGGCAGTTATTTAGAAGGAAGTGAGAAATAGGAAAGGGATGATTACCTTATTGTAATTGTATTATAGAACCCCTCCCCCTCCGTCCCACCAACAGTCAGTGGGAAATTGAGAAACAAACTTGTAAGGAAATTTCAGTTATCTGTAAGAAAAATAGGGTGGTTATGGTAGGGGATTTTTTACTTTCCAGACATAGATTGGAACTGCCATAGTGTAATGGATTTAGATGGAGAGGAATTTGTTAAGTGTGTACAAGAAAATTTTCTGATTCAGTCTGTGGATGTACCGACTAGAGAAGGTGCAAAATTTGACCTACTCTTGGGAAATAAGGCAGGGCAGGTGACTGAGGTGTCAGTGGGGGAGCACTTTGGGGCCAGTGACCATAACTCTATTAGTTTCAAAATAGTGATGAAAAAGGATAGACCAGATCTAAAAGTTGATGTTCTAAATTGGAGAAAGGCCAATTTTGATGATATTAGGCAAGAACTTTCAAAAGCTGATGGGAGGGAAATGTTCGCAGGTAAAGGGATAGCTGGAAAATGGGAAGCCTTCAGAAATGAGATAACGAGAGTCCATAGACAGTATATTCCTGTTAGGGTGAAAGGAAAGCTGGTAGGTATAGGGAATGCTGGATGACTAGAGAAATTGAGGTTTTGGTTGAGAAAAAGAAGGAAGCAGATGTCAGGTATAGACAAGATAGATCAAGTAAATCTTTAGAAAAGTTTCAAAGCAAAAGGAGTATACTTAAGAAGGAAATCAGGAGAGCAAGCAGGGTTAGGATAATCCAAAGGGTTTTTATAAAAACATTAAAGACAAAAGGGCAATCAGGAATAGAATACTGCCCCTCAGAAGATCAGCAAGGCGGCCAATGTATGGAACTGCAGGAGATGGGGAAGATACTAAATGAGTATTTTGCATCAATGTTTCCTGTGGAGAAGGGCATGGAAGACATAGAATGTGGGGAAATAGATGATAACATCTTGAAAAATGTTCATATTACAAAGGTGGTGGTGCTAAATGTCTTGAAACGCATAAAAGTGGATAAATCCCCAGGACCTGATCAGGTGTACCCTAGAACCCTGTGGGAAGCTTGTGGAAGTAATTGCTGGACATCTTACTGAGATATTTGTATCATCAATAGTCACAGGTGAGGTGCCAGAGGACTGGAGGTTGGCCAACGTGAAACCACTATGTGAGAAAGGTTGTAAGGACAAGCCAGGGAACTATAGATGGATGAGCCTGACGTCAGTGGTGGGCAAGTTGTTGGAGGGAATCCTGAGGAACAGAATTTACATGTATTTGGAAAGGCAAGGACTGATTTGGGATAGTCAGTGTGGCTTTGTATGTGGGAAATCATGTCTCAAACTTCATTGAGTTTTTCAAGAAGTAACAAAGAGGATTGATAAGGGCAGAGCAGTGGACATGATCCAAATGGACTTCAGTAAGGTGTTCGACAAGGTTCCCCATGGAAAACTGGTTAGCAAGGTTAGATCTCATGGAATACAGGGAGAACTATCCATGTGAGTAAAGAACAGGCCCGAAAGTAGAAGGCAGAGGGTGGTGGTAGAGGGTTGCTTTTCAGACTGGAGGCCTATGACCAGGAGAGTGCCACAAGGATCGCTGCTGGGTCCACTACTTTTCGTCATTAATAAAAATGATTTGGATGTGAACATAGGAGGTATGGTTAGTAAGTCTGCAGATGACACCAAAATTGGATGTGTAGTGGACAGCAAAGAAGGTTGCCTAGAGGTACAACAGGATTTTGATCAGATGGAGTTTAATTCAGATAAATGTGAGGTGCTACATTTTGGAAAAGCAAATCATAACAGAATTTATACACATAATGGTAAGGTCCTAAGGAGTGTTGCTGAACAGAGACCTTGGAGTGCAGGTTCACAGTTCCTTGAAAGTCGCAGATAGATAGGATAGTGAAGAAGGCGTTTGGTAAGCTTTCCTTTATTGGACAGAGTATTGAGTACAGGAGTTGGGAGGTCATGTTGCGGCTGTACAGGACATTGGTTAGGCCACTTTTGGAATATTGCGTGCAATTCTGGTCTCCTTCCTATCGGAAAGATGTTGTGAAACTTGAAAGGGTTCAGAAAAGATTTACAAGGATGTTGGCAAGGTTGGAGGATTTGAGCTATAGGGAGAGGCGAAATAGGTTGGGGCTTTTTTCCCTGGAGCTTTGGAGGCTGAGGGGTGACCTTATAGAGGTTTATAAAATCATGAGAGGCATGGATAGGGTAAATAGACAAAGTCTTTTTCCTGGGGTAGGGGTGTCCAGAACTAGAGGGCATAGGTTTAGGATGAGAGGGGAAAGATACAAAAGAGACCTAAGGGGCAACTTTTTCAGGCAGAGGGTGGAAGCTGGTACAATTGCAGCATTTAAAATGCACCTGGATGGGTCTACAAATAGGAAGGGTTTAAAGAGATATGGGCCAAGTGCTGGCAAATGGGACTAGATTAAGTTAGGACATAAGGTCAGCATGGACCGAAGGGTCGGTTTCTGTGCTGTACATCGCAATGATTCTATGACTCTATGACCTGTGACTCTACTTCAAGGAACTATGAACCTGCACACCAAGGTCTCTTTGTACAGCAACACACTTCTTCAAAAAACTCAATCAAATTCATGAGACATGATTTCCCATGCACAAAGCCATGCTGACTATCCCTAATCAATCCTTGCTTTTCCAAATACATGTAAATCCTGTCCCTCAGGATTCCCTCCAACAACTTGCCCATCACCAATGTCAGGCTCACCGGACTATAGTTCCCGGACTTTTCCTTACCACCTTTCTTAAACAGTGGCACTACATCAGCCAACCTCCATTCTTCCAGGACCTAACCTGTGACTATCAACGATCTAACTATCTCAGCAAGGGGCTCAACAATCCTTAGCTTGCCACAGAATTCGAGGGTACACCTGATCAGGTCCTGGGGGTTTATCCACCTTTATGTATTTCAAGACATCCAGCACCTCCCCTCTGTAGTATGGAAAGATAAACTCGCATACCTCAATTGCGAATTTGCAACTTCCAAATCATAACTACACACCTGGTCAGTCTGGGGTCTGAACCCTTGACCTTGGTGTTATTAGGCCTTATTGGACTTAAATATAAGGCCCAAGACATCTCAACAAATCTTTGAAGCAACATTTTGATAAAGCAACTAATCTTCTCATTTGCGTTTTGCAGTTTCAGGTAAAATGGGTATCCAAAAGCCAGTTTGATTTAAAACTCAGGTTAGAAAACAAATAACTGGGTTCACTGAATTTTTAATAAACTTTAACATCAAGACCATTTGAGATACTGTCGTCATTAATATTGACATTTTGTTTTGTAAAATTATTTTAATTTCAGCAATAAATCTTGCAACTTCACTCTGGGTTAACAGATTCTCAAAGAACCATGTTACTCGTCTATATGGTGATCATAACTATTGGCAGTTTTTCCCAGTATCATCACAGTACCCAACCTCAACTTGAAATGCTGATGTAAACATTGGGTTGCCACCCACACAAACACAAATTATTTGCTTTACATAAATCACCTCCTACCCATAAAGCCAAAATTAAGTAAAGCAAACTCCACCATAGAGCAGTTAAAGTGAGCAGTTTTTTATGCTATAATTTCCGTACAACAAGAATTATTCTGCAGTGTCACACACAATATATTACTCCATGCTACAGCTGTGCCCCTTAAAACAAACAAGTCTGATTGTTAAGTAAACATAAACTTACAACACAATTTGACTGTTGTGTGGACAGGAAATTCTGCAAGTAAAAATATACACTGGGGTTTATATTGCACTTTTTACCACCAACTAACGTCTGAAAACACATTTAACTAAATCAAGTACGTTTAGCAGCTAATAGGACCAAGTAAATTCTCACAAGGCGATTTTTTTTTTGTAATCCACTCATAGGACGCAACTGGGGAAGTATTTCTTGCCCATCCCAAGTTGCCCTTCAGGTGATGGTGAGCTGCATTCTTGAACTGCTACAGTCGATGTGCGTTTGGTAAACAATGCTGTTCAGGAGGAAATTTCAAGATTTTGACCCAACAAAACAAAGAATGATGATATATTTCCCGGTCAGAATGGTGAGTGATTTGGAGAGGAAATTGCCGTTGACGATATTCCCACGTATCTGCTGTCCTTTTCCATCTGGGTGGAAGTGGTCATGGGTTTGGAAGGTGCTGTCTAAGCATTGCTGGTGAATTTGTGCAATGCATCTTGTCATGTTCCAATGAAGGCAACCGAACAGAAACTCTTGATTCGCTCTTCAGTGATGCTACCTGGCCTGCTGAGCATTTCCAGTTGTTATTTCGGCTCTCTAACATTGCTGCTACTCTTTGACTCTCTAAGTGGATGTTTCTGGATGTGATGCCAGTCAAACAGGCTGCTTTGGCCTGAATGGTGTCAAGCTAGAGTGTTATTGGAACTGCATTCATCCAAGCAAGTGGGGAGTATTCAAACACACTCCTGACTGGTGTCTTGAAGATGGTGGATATATTTTGGGGAGTCAGATGAGCTACTTGCTGTGGTGGTCATGGCCTCTTGTGGCCATTATAATTATAAGGCGAGACTAGTTTAGTATCTGGTCAACAGTAACCCCCAGGATGTTGATAGTAGTGATTTGATGATGGTAGCGCCATCAATGCCAAGGGGCAGTGCCTCTTATGGCAGACAGTGATAATCTCCAATTTGTGTGGCACTAATGTTACTTAGCACTTTTCAGTCCAACCCTGCATTTGGACATTGCATGATTTTCAGCATTTGTGACTGAAACAATCATCAGCAAAAATCCCTACTTCTGACTTATAATGGAGGGAAGATCAATGATGAAGTAGCTGAAGACTAGATGATGTTCGGGCTCAAGTTTCCTGAGAAAATCCTGCAGAGATAAAGACCACCAACAACCACAACCATCTTCCATTGTGCCAGTTACCTCCCCCTCACTCCCTCCACCCCCACCCCCAATCTCCCAAATCCTTTGCCGTTTCCAAATGACTCATTTTGCTAGGGATCCTTGATGTCACACTCCGTCAAATGCAGCCTTGATGTGAAGACCTTCACGTCTGTGATTCAGCTCTTTTGTCGATGCCTGAACCAAGGATGTAATGAGCTCAGAAGTGGAGTGGTCCTGGCAGAACCCAACTGGGCCACATAGTGCTATCAAGCAACACCTGCTCAGTTGATGACATCTTCCATCATTTCACTGATGGGTGACAATAACCTGACAGGGCAATAACTGGCCAGGTTGGATTTATCCTGCTTTTTGTGCACAGGTCACAGCCAAGCGGTTTTCCATTTTGTCAGGTAGGTACCAGTGTTGTAGCAGATAATCTGCTTTTGGTGATACTGACTGAAGGATAATTATTGCCTAGGACTTCGGGGAAACTCCTCTCACTCTTCGAAAATGGATTTTGTTTTTCAACATTCACCGAAGGACGCACAGACCCTTAAATTTTATCCAAAAACAAAATATCTCATTATGCAAAATTGTGTCCGTATTGTTTTTGGCTTTCAAAATTCTGCAGCAAGATTGACACCTGGCAATCAAAAATGAACAATACTGCCACAGTTTCCACAAAATTACAAGTATTGGTCGAAAGCGCCCAAACGGTGACACATTTGCTTCTTGGTTCTTCTGATGTATCTGTGTGTTCACATTCTGACAAAAAAAACTGATACAACGCTCCGGAAAATTGCGGCAAAGCAACTCCCAACCTTCTCTTTGCTGAGCTCCAGTACAATTGGATCCTTTCTACACATTTCTGGGCAATAGGCAGTAACAACAGCAGCACCCAGCTGCTAAAGGAAGCTCAATAGCACGCATTAGTTTTTTAAATTATTCATGGCTCTCTGTCACGCCAGCAACTTAATTATAGCTTCAGTCGCCAATCTACACAGGAGAGACAGGGAAGGACATATAATGGATTTAATGAGATACAAAGAGCTCAAACTTGAGAATAACTCTGATACAAAAAAAAATTCTTGCTGATATCTTAAAGTTATGAAATTGGAGTTGCAACAGGACATGATAATTAATAAGTTGCACATACATAGCATTTTAAAACATTTATTCCTCAATTACTAAATAATTTTCATGTTGATCATCATGTTGCTGTTTGCAGGAGAGTGACAGCACATGCGTGTGTGTGTGTGTTTGAGAGAGAGAGAGAGAGAGAGAGAGAGAGAGAGAGAGAGAGAGAGAGAGAGAGAGAGAGAGAGAGAGAGAGAGAGAACACAAATGCCTGAGCCACAGAGTGAGACTCATGAGTTCGAGAAAGAGTGAGCACGAGAGAGAGACGGAGGGCTGTAACACTGGAGAAGTGGCAAGATGTCAGCAGTTCAAAAAGGTGGTTCAGCACCACCATCTTGTTAAGGGCAAAACATTAGAATTAGACTTAGGTGTTAATGTCACGTGTACTCAAGCACAGGGTTACAGAAGTACAGTGAACAGTACACAATGGCACCATTCCCTGCACCACCTTACATACACAGGTAGCTGGGTACAAAATCTTCCTTTCAAAGTAGAAAAATAGAGTAGTAAAAGTTCAACATGATGTTTTTCTTAGTATAAAATAGAAAATTAAACAAAGCAAGTTAAACATGCCCACAATCTTTGAAAGAATGAAAAAAATGCAACCCTTTAGCACTTTTGGGACACATACTTTACAGAAGACCAGATGGCTACTAAGCATTGGAGAAATATTAGGCGAAGTGACAGAAATCAGGGCCAAAGAGGTATATTTGAAAAGAGACATCCATAAAATGTAGTAAATGAATTCGCACTATTATGAGAGCTGCTTCATTAATTCCTTACCCTCGAGTCAGCCATTCTGTGCACCTAGTTTAAAAGCTGCATGAACTGAATTCTCACATTATGATGTTCAGGTTCTAGTATAAGTAAAACTGAAAAGCGTATTCTCAGAAAGGAATCTACTCAAGTAAAAGGATGTTGCTCAGGACAAAAAGACATGCAAATGTGCTGCAAAGCTGCAGTGTTTCCTTCACACTGACAGATGGCATTCTACTCCCAAAACTCATTGGGCACACCTTCTGGGAGAACATGAATCCTCCAGCAGGACAACTGTCCTTGAGGACTTCACATGCTCCCCAAGCGAAAACTTCTCATTTAATTCTGCTGATAGAAGATTCACCTTAAAAGAATCACATGGCAAATATTTATGTGCAGAATCTTTGGACCAGCCAAATTGTTTATCACAAAATTGTGCCTATTTTCCTCCCAAGATCCCCACATACATTCTCAGGTTATTGAACCTCCATTGCAACAAGTTGGAAAGAAATGCTCAAGTGGTAACTTGGTTCAATGGGCAGCAATGCGAATGAGACAGTTGTATTTGCAAGCTTCATAACAAGGTCTGAACAGATTCTGTGTTAAGGTATCAGTGCAATCCGGAGGGATTCCTGGACTTTTGACCGTTCCATCTTTTGGTGAGGCATTAAAACAAGGTATTATCTGTCTATCAAAGTTACAAATCACATAACACCAGGTTATTATCAAACAGGTTTCTTTGGAAGCACTAGCTTTCGGAGCGCCACTCCTTCTTCAGGTGGTTGTGCAGCAGGACCGCAAGACACAGAATTTATAGCAAAAGATTACAGTTTCATACAAGTAAAACGATATATTTGACAAACCTTGATTGTTGTTAAGTCTGTTAAATGTATCATTTTACTTGCATGACATGGTAATCTTTTGCTATAAATTCTGTGTCTTATGGTTCCAAATAAACCTACTGGACTATAAGCTGGTGCTATGTTATTTTTAACTTTGTCCACCCTAGTCCAACACTGGCTCCACCACATCATATCTGTCTATCAAATGAGAGATGTGAAAGATTCCATGCCTCAGCTCGTACTCTTCAGGAGCCTTGACCATTTCGTCAACACCAAAAAACAAATTTATCTTACACTTTTTCATTCTTTTCCAATGTGTAAAATGGCTGCCAAAGTTATACACACATCACTAATTTGAGCAATGTAATTAAATATGTATGAAGTATACTGAGGGAACATTTTCAGGATCTGTAGTAAAGTGCTGTAAAATTCAAGTTCTCTCTAATGGCCCTCATGTATCCAATCACAATTAGTTATACCTAAAACTCAGTGGCCAAGACACTAGGTGTGGCTAATACTTTGGAAAAGTCACAATATTTTCTAGAAAATGAAGCAACAGCAATGAGCAAAATGAAACCCACTCAGCCACTATCATAGCACAATCTGTGAGAAGAAACTAATTTTCTATTGACATGTGAGGAATTTCCCCCCCCCCCCCCCCCCCATTTACAGTCTAAAATCCAAAAGTTACTCTAGTTTCAACAAGGATCACAACACACTCCACTAATTAAAACTGAAAGAATTGTGGAAATCAGAAACAAACAGAAATTGCTGGAAAAAATCAGCAGGTCTCCACATCTGTGGAGAGAAATCAGAGTTCAGAACCAGTGACCCTTCATCAGAACTCCAGTAATTGGTCATTTAACAGGAGGCACATTAAACCACGAAGTAATTCAATAAGGTACAAATAGCATATATTGCATGTAGTTATCTTGTAATGTTGCGATACTGAGCAACAATTGCATTCTATCAATATCATTATTACTCATCGATTCAAATCTCTCCGAAAGAAAATCATTTATTGTAAGCAGTCAATTTTCGCGACATGAATTCCCAAGATAAACTTTTGCCTGAATGTGGAGGCAGCAAGAACATTTGTATTCAAAAGGGGTGAGAGTCTGGCAGATGGGGGAGGGAGGGTCAGGAGGAAGTGCTCCACACAATACGCTCAAGACTGCGTGGGTTGCTCATGCTAAACAGGGCTCTCCCCAGCTGCCAGCAGTGGCTCACTGTGCTGTTCACTGATCGAAGCCAGCGAACATTATACAACTGTATACCAACACTAATAAATGCCATACTGAGAACTGAACAGCTTTCGTTTATTGATTTAACCCAATGAGTACTGTAATAACAGCAGATCTGTCCAAACAACAGTTTCCCAATTGTTTAAAAACCTGAAAAAAAGCCTACATTTGAACATCTGCAAAACAACAGCATATACATTTCGTAAAAAGAATCTAAATTATACATGCTGTTTCCACACATCCAGCCTCATCGACCGAGCCAACAAGGCTGACTAAAGCTCCGACAATGGAGTGCTTTTTTCTACAGCTCCCTTTTGTAACACATGCACAGGGAACTGCAGGGAACCTGGTCAGCTCCCCATAACAAAAAACATAACACTTCATACTAAGGGTTAATATGACTGGTCCCAGAAATTTCTCACTGCTTAAAAAGACTCCCATCTGGGATTCTGTTTTTTGATCTCCCAGCCTCCCATCAGTTACACACACTTACCGTTTTTCCAATATCCATTGTTGAGAGAAAGAGAGAGAGAGCGCAGTTATATCCAGAGAATCTCCAGCAGTTACAGTCTTATGGTCCTTACACAATCTTTCACTGACAGCTTGTGGTGGCTGCCACCTAACCTACATCTGGGAAGTACATGACCTGCCCTTTCCAATTAAGTCCAAGCTTAAATGAATGAGAGATTGTTTCTCCCTCTTCTTCTACTCGCAGTAGCTGAAACAGAACCCTTTCTCTCCCCCTATCTACACAAGTCTGGAAGTAGTTACGATCAGAACTGTGAGGCTGCTTGCAAAGATGCCATCTCCAGCTGAGAGCTTCCGGACAGTGGGAGGAGGAAGGAGATTGGGCAGGGGAAGAGATAAGTGAGGGGGGGGGGGGGGGGGTGGGGGCGGAGAGCAGGGGGGAACCTGACAGCTGACATCCTCATTCACAGGAAACACTCGTTTCCAATGATTTTTTGATACGTCACTTTGCTGGGGTTTCACAGCAGCAGAGGTTATGCTGACCACATCACACGTTTAAATGCATGTTGTGGAATGTCTGCATGTTTCACCTTATTCAAAGAAGGCAACGGAGGGAAGGGGAGGAGGAAGACGCATTCAACAAGCTGCTGGGTTCTCAGCAACAAAACTTAGGAAATTAATCCTGTTGAACAAAAGGACAGATTTCACCTCTTTGTTACCAAAATCTAATCCTTTCTTTTCCATTAAAAGAAAAGCTCCTCAATCCTCAACCGCACAATCAGCATGTTGTTAGCAGTTGAATTTTATATTTTTAAAAGGATAGATGCTGTACTTTGTCCATGTTTCGTGCAAATTCCAAATGAGTTTCAAACATAGTATCGCCTCACTCGGCAGCTAGTGAAAGGTCACCTCCCACCAACCAACCCCAATTTCTGGGGCAGAATTCTATCATTTTGCAGGGTGACACAACGTTAAATACAATCAATCATCAAGATCTCACTACTTAAGGAAACCATTCAGTTCATGATGCCTTTTTCAAAGCAGCTCCACATCAAGTCGACGTTTCTCAAATCCCGTTCCTTGCTCTCTCTCATATCCTTCAATATTTTTCTTATAGTTTTCGTTTTTCTTAAGTAGGGATCGGCCCAACCTCATGTTCTTTCCAATAACATATTCCAACAATGTTACTTATCCATTTTTTCCCTTTAAACTTCCAGTGCAAATGCAGAGTTTTTTTTAATCCTCATTTCCAAATTACCAGTCGGAAGAAATAACTTTTACTGCTTACTCTTCCAGATCATTTGAAAACTTGGGAGCAGTTTTATTCTGAATCTAATACAATATTAAAACATTGAATATGTTAGAAATGCTCAGGTTCAATATTTCAGATCACTGAAATGGTCAGTCTGCTTTTCCTGCTGAATATGTCCAGCATCTTAAGAGTTTCTTCTTGAGACTCGAGTTTAATGTTATGAAAACTTTCCCCGGTCATGACCTTCTCAGACCTGAGTAGTTGTTACTGATGCAGTATTTGTTGCACGTTCTTGCATTACCTTTCAGATCAGATTAAACTGAGGCCCCATCTGTTGAGGTGAAGGCAAAATAATCCATGGTTTCTACCTCTTCCAATTTCCTGACTAAGATTTAATCCCTCAACCAAAATCACCAAAACAAGAAGGACTTAGGCCTGAAACATCGATTCCCTGCTCCTCGGATGCTGCTGACCTGTTGTGCTTTTCCAGCACCACACTCTCGACTCTGATCTCCAACATCTACGGTTTTCGCTTTCTCCTGCCTCGTTATTATCACAATGCTGATCATTGAAAACTATTGTAGAAGTTGCTGTATTTTGGACATTATACGAGTGACTACACTTTTAAAAAAAAATTTTGAACCCTGGATACAGAAGCAGAAGCCAAAACCCTGCAAGAGGGCAGATTTCTAATCCGAATTGATCTGTAACGCCT